>NW_025870197.1:0-1441 GCF_002878395.1 Capsicum annuum
TATTTAATAATCCCAATTAGATTTAATTGGGGTTATTAAAAAACCCCCAATATAACCCAATTTTTAACCCCATCAGCAGCCCCAAAATGCCACAATTGCAACGCATTTCTTCACAAGCCCATTTTCCCCTTCTCCATTCATCAACCCAACATAATAACCAAACCAACCCAATAACAATTGAATCACAACTCGGCCCACTACTCTATTTTTACCTCTTCTCCACAACAACCAATGACAAACACAAACAACAACACAACATCAAACAAAACCCCACAACAACGACACCATCAACTCGGAATGACGACCCGTACCTAATACGATGGCAACCCGATTTCAATTGAGAAAACCCAAATACGCCCTTTTCCCTTCACTTTGTATGGATTGCGTGACCTCCACACAGATTGGTACGGACGAAGGACCTCAAATATTCTAGAACAAGCCTAGGTGGCACCCTCAATGACTAAATTTCATGAATCTCGAGATGACCGGTATGATTTCGTATATATTTGACTGATTTCCATTAGTTTTGGGAAAAAATTATTTTTCTCAAATGGGATTGGTCCACGATTTGTCAAATGAATTTTGAATTCCTATCTTAAATGAATTCCTAATATACCCCAATTCTATCTTCTATATAAGAGGCAATGGGGTCACTATTTTAGGGGTTAGAGAGGAAGTGGAGAAAGCCGGGTTCAAAAAGTTCTTGGGTCCAAAAAGAGAAGAGAGAAAAAAGTTTTGTTGAGGTCCAAAATATTTCTTTTGAGAGTAAAAACATGAGAAAAATGGGTTCGAATATTGCCAAAAAATTCCTGAAGAAGAGAAATATAGCTTTTTTCTTTAGTGTAAGCTCTTTTGTTCAAAAATTGATGATTGCTCGAAGCTTTCGGAGTCACGACATTGAATTTTTCTATGGTGGTGGAGTCTGACGTCAGCTCATAGTCTAGTTTTGCTGCTCCAAAATAGGTTACACTCCATTTCATTTATCTTTCGATTATTTCTGCTTCATCTCAACCTTCTATAGTTGTGAGTTTTAGCAATATTGCGTGTTGGGTTGTCTGCTGTTAGAGGTCTTAAAGACCATAGTGGCTGTTTAGTGAAAAACATTTGAGTCTATTGTTATGTTAGAATTAACTGTCGTTATGATTGCCTGATATATGGGTTCCATCATTTTTTATCTCAATTTCATAATTTGTCATCTACTCTCGACGTTACTGATTAATTTTCAACCTAATGTCTCATTTTGTGTACTACTCAAGTTTTGCATAGCTGGTTCATGGCTAAATTTTCATGTTTTAATGGTTTTCGGGATAATGGTGTCCTGTTATAGTTGATTTTATGTCAAAGTTTTGTGCTTTATTGGTTTCGGTCAAATGGTATCTTGTTATGGCTGATTTCATAGCTAAAAGTTTCATGTTTTAATAGTTTTTGGGTTGACAGTGTC
>NW_025870198.1:0-1185 GCF_002878395.1 Capsicum annuum
AGGATGGGAACAAGGCATAACATGTTTTTCAAAATCTTAGCCTAGATTATGTATCCCAACTATTATATAATAGTACCCAGGGCAAAATGGTCCCTAACTCTCATACAATGGTCAGGCCCTAGTGTGTTTAGCTGCACGAACCGATGAATAATCTTATTTAAATTCACACAGGGGACTCAAACCTCCCAACATATACTAAGGTGACTTAAAAACCTAATCATATAGTAATTTATAGGGGACTCGAACCTCCCTAATCATGAAATAATAATATGGGAGACTCAAACCTCCCTAGTAACTTTGACCCTGCACCGAAACACAATTTCCAGTATCAAGCACTCAGACCTCTACTTTCATGACTCAGTTACACAAACCTCATTATAGCCTAATTAAAACATTTATCACACAATCTCATTCGATGAACCACAAGACATATTTAGGTATACATGGTTAGTATCATTATACTAACTATACTTGGAAGGCAACATATCTTGCCAAAATAATTTCCATTAACTTAGGGAGAACAACTCCCTTAGTTCACTAATACACATTAGGGAACATTGACTCTTTACATCATGCAATAGTCAAGATTAGTTCAATTTTACAAATTCCCACAGTTCTCATAATTAAATCCAATTTCATATCCTCGGGTTGGGGTCATACCCATTTCAAAATTCACAAGTTTGGGAAAATTACAATTCTCTAGTTAATTCATCATACCCATGCGCGCATACTTTCAAAACCATATTTAAAGCATAGAATTCATATATAAAAAAAGAGAACCATTATTCAATACATAAACATTCAAAAAAAACCCAACCCTTATTTCAAAACCAACATAAATGTTCCATGAGCAATACTTTAAGACTCATGCTTTTATAGAATTAACAATACGAGAAGAGTAACATTCTTGTAATAGTAAGATATACGTAGAGAGATCACCCTTTAGATCCCTAATTGATCAACCTCTTGAAAACCCTAAGTGTTCTTGACCCTGAGAATTTTGGAGTATTTGAGATGTTACTTTGATTATTTCTCAGTTATAATAACACCCTAAAGAGGTTATAAGACATGAGTTTCAAGTTGGGTAAAAGGTCAAATGTCTTGAATGACCTTAACTTAAAAAATGAAAAAGTGCCACCATTGACTACGAGTCAAACCCTTAGCTCGTAAGCACTCCTTACGACT
>NW_025870199.1:0-1001 GCF_002878395.1 Capsicum annuum
TTTGGATTAATTAATATTAAAGGTCACATGTTATACTTTATTTTATTGAATTATAATATTATGAGCTGGGTCATATGCTCATATTTTAGTCATATTAAATTAGTATTTTAATATTTAATTAGATTTATCTAATTATCAAGTTTTTAGAATTACAATATACGATAACTTCAATAGCTTTTTTTTTTTTGGCTTATTAATTGAATATAATTAGACATATAAGCACATAATTGTTAAATGTGATATAGTTATTTTCGGATGTTCCATGTATAACTTATTTGATTAAATCTTTTACCCTCCCCAACCGTTGCGACCTTTTTCCTCTACTAAAGATTATGTCAGTTAATTATTTTTAAATTTGATATTTAAAATATATTAAATATTATTTATATTAAACAATTTCTTATTTGAAATATATATATATATATATATATATATATATATATATATATATATATATAAATTGATATTTGGAAATTTAAAATGATTAATATATTAGCTTTTTAGAAATAATTACACGTGGAATAAAGTTGTATTTATAACTCAAATCAACATTATATTTAGGACATTTGAAAATAGAATTAAAAAAATGACAGTTCAATGCACAAAGCATCCCATTAATGTAAGCAATAGTAGCCGCTTTCACTAATTTTGATAAGTCTTACTCAGTTTAGTGGCATAACAATTACTTAATGCCCAGTTATAAATAAATAATGAATTTGTGATATGATATCAATTTATTAGTGCCAAAAGAAGTCAGTAATACATCATAATACAATTTCTCAAATACTGATAATTATTTAAGCAAATAAGTTATCCTATATGTTCTAATCTACTTTACAACTTTGTATTGTAATGCGTCTTTCAGAAAGATAATATTTGTATTATTAATACATTAATAATTTTGTAATACAATTTTTTTTTACAATTGACATGAAATATCCATAAAACTAATGCATTTAAGTTTATTATAAAAAAGATGACTTTTTCACCTTTCAATCAAA
>NW_025870200.1:0-3844 GCF_002878395.1 Capsicum annuum
TTCTGGTCACCGTTAGCTCACGGGAGCTCGGTCTACATCAGGTTTCTGTTTTTTGTTAGTTTGTTAGGATTTTGGGTTCGTCTTTTATTTTGTTCATCGTCGATATCGGGCTTCGATTGGTTGCATGGTAAAAAGGGTCGTTGTTCATGATTTAAATTCTGTGTTAGGAGTTTATTTTTATGTTAGGAATTTATATTCACGGGTCTCAAAGCTATTTGGTTATTATTTTGATATCGAGTTCAGAGCATATTCATCGTTGAGATGCTATTGAGGATTCCAAATTTAGGTTTTCTTTAATTCGTATTATCAACAAAAATTTGATATCGGAAGGTCCATTCCTTAACTCTATCTCTTCATTATTTCGAATGTGGTTTTGTTGTGATTTTGCGATTTGGGTTTGGATATTTTAGTCATATTAATTGTTGTTGCGAGTATGAATTACTCATGTGCATGAAATGTTTGAATCTCTATTGGATGTTTGATGTTGTTTGGCTTTGAATCTCAATGGCATAAATGTGGTGATAATATAAATTTGGGTTTGTATCAAAAAAAAAAAGTAATTTTGGGGTGGGAATTGAAAGATTGGTAAAATGATTTTGGTTTAATTTTGATTTATTGATTATATTAATTTTGTTGAACTTGATAGTATCATGTCTTAGGTTGCGCATCGATAGGCAAATTCTAAGTTGGGGTAGGCAACTCATAGGATTCTAATCATCGAATGTGTAATTATTTGTGTTGAGTGATTTTTTTTTTTATCGTATTTCATTAAATGTATTTATTAAGCCGGGGAATGCCCCGAAGCTCATTTGTATTTATTCACCGGGGAATGCCCCGACGTATTATGTTGGGAAAAGATGTTCGTGATCAAGACCCAAGGCACCGGGTGGAGCGTAGTTTAGGATTAGCGTAGGTTTACATTTCAGTTCCTTCTATTTTGGGTTTGTAATAATTAGACTGAACATTAACTTTTGGATTTTCGTTTGTTTGGTTTGGTTGTTTTTATGTGTTTTGTGGTTTATACATTCATAATGTCATACTAGCCGATATGCTCCACCAAGCGACCGTGGTCGAA
Source organism: Capsicum annuum (assembly GCF_002878395.1). NCBI lineage: Eukaryota > Viridiplantae > Streptophyta > Magnoliopsida > Solanales > Solanaceae > Capsicum > Capsicum annuum. The sequence goes on from NW_025870200.1 coordinate 1,076, forward strand.
CCGCGGGATCGAGGGGTGCCTAACACCTTCCCCTCGGTCAACAGAATTCCTTAGCTGGAATCTCTGTTCTCAAACCAGTTTTAAAATAGTCAAACCGTTTTAAAAGGATTTTCCAAAAGGTGACTTGGCACACTGGATTTATGTCAAGTGGTGACTCTGAGTTTTGAATATAAAAAGTCCTTTTCGAAACAATTCTTCTTTTTATCACTTTAATAATAATAAAAGCAAAACTTTCGAAACCTTAAAATGGAATTCTTTCGGGTTAAAAAAAGGGGTGTGACACTTTTAAGTAAACTTAAAAATTTATATAATCATTTAAAAGAACTGTAATTTTAAATAATTATGATATAGTGTAATTTTTACTTTAGAATAATTTCATCAAATAATTTTGTCAGCTCTCATCTCAGTCATTACAATTTAAAGGAATAAATTGGCGTATATATAGTAACTATTAGCCAAATTTTCAGATATTGGCCTTATGTTTAATAGTGGATTTACCCTCTCAATTTCCATGTGATTAATCACATCACTATGTGATGACTCCCTTACGTCATCTCACAACCAACAATTAAACTTTGGTTACTAATTTTATTGAGAAAAGACATTTTTTTTCCCTCTGAATTTGTTCTTCAAACTCACTTTAGCACTTAAACTTAACTTCTGTTTATTTACTTGCCTTAACATCTTTAAAGTATATTATTTTCACCCCTAAAGTTGACGTGGAATTTAAAAAAAAAAAGAAAAAAATGTATTTTTTAATTTAAAAATTGATATGGCCCCACTTTTTAATATATAAATATATAAAAAAAAAAAAACACCTTCTTCATACCCCATCCCTATTTCTTCATCTTCTTCATACCCCTCCACCTTCATTTTCCATCTTCTTCTTCTATCCCTACCCCCACCATAATTTTTACTCTCCAAACCCACCACCACCGGCCCCCTTTCTCCTTCAACCACCAATTTCTCCACCACCAGCCCCACCCCCTCCCTCCAAATCCTCAATTTCTTCTCCTTCAATTACCAAATCCTTCACCCCACCTAAACCCCTTGACTTAAGATCATTAGAAAAGCATGAAATTGAATTTCTAAAATTAAAAGTTATCTTCATGAATTTAAAATTTTGAAATAAAATTGAAATTGAAGAAAAGCTATTAGCGGTCACCACAAAAAAACCGCGTTTAGCAACAGACCGAAAACGTTGCTAATCAACATATTTCCGTCCCTATCTCAATTTAGAAGTGGATCAACGACGGAATATGTGTCGTTGCTATTTTGCACGTTGCTAACCATTTAGCAACGGAAAAAATAAAATTCGTTGCTAGTTTTGCAACGTCATAGAGACGACCTATATCGGTTGCCATTTGTAGTAACGAATAAATTCGTTATTATATTTATAAATGCCTTTACTAATTTCATATTGTATTTCGTCATTTTGATTATTTCGTGAACAAATATTTCATTGCTAGTCCGTTGCTAAAAATTTTTATATTTAGTCCCCAATTTTTTGTGACAAAAGATTATTTTCCTCAATCCATTGCAAACATCTACCAGCTATCCTTAAAAGAACCCACATCATCCATAATACCAAAGATAGCAAAATCTAAACACAATTATGTCCAAAACATCCATAGTATCACAACATCCATCTAAACAAAATTATGTCCAAACATCTACAAACTATTCTTAAAATAACCCACATCCATCAAGTGTATATTGTTGTTGCCCAATTTTAAACATTTTCAATAAAATATACCATCAAAAACCAATGCACTGATCATCAAAAGCATCACAACTAATCAATATTGCAATCATCAACTAAGGAATCAAGATTGTCCAAAGTAGTAGCCTTTTGCTTCATATCCAAGACCAAATAGTCTCCGCTTTTTTCTCCCCCCACAGCTTGGTAATATGCTTCAATTTGATCAATATCAGATTCTGAAAATATTTTTTCTCATAATATTTCTTCATATCTTTTCTGTAATAGATGGAGTAAAATTATAACGGATTGTACTTAAAAATAATTGGATACCAAAAACTACTTTAAACTAAAAAATAAGAATTAAGTAAACTATTACATTAAGATTTAGTCTTACATGGACGATTCGGGAATGTTCATCATTGAAAGATTTTCCTTAATGATCATGTATGTGAACATACAAATGTACCAGGTACTGATACATAGAAGCCAATGTGGTAATCACTTTCAATAATGTGATGCTTGGAAAGATACGCAGCTTGTCCCATATAAGAAAAATTAATGATGGATAAACAACAAAAGTAAAAGCTATCTGCAGAGAAGCAACTCTTATTAGGACTTTGGTTGAATTTGTAGTTACCACCATAAAGGATTTTTGCTTGGTATTTTTACAAGCAGGAACGTTATCAAATTGAACAAAACATCAGGAGAAAAATATTATTTTGACTATAAACAATCTAGCTAACACACCTCAGCTTAATATCCTTCAATCTAATACTCAGTTCAAGAAACTGATACAATACCATTCTGTGTCAATTTTTTTTAAGGGAACAAAATTGAAATGACAATCTGCATGCTAAATGTACGCTCATACTTGCAAGGAAAAAATAATTAAGAAGCTTGTGTGGAAAAGTGAATTCTGATTATTCCCAAAGCAACTCATGCAAAAAATGTAAAAGAAGAAGAAATAATGCAGAAACACTAAATTAGTGAAGTATAACTATGATTTCTTGGTACCTTTCAACAGCTTAATGAGAACCAAATTACTTGCATTTGTTGTCTTCTGCAAC
>NW_025870201.1:0-4923 GCF_002878395.1 Capsicum annuum
GGCAAATCCTCTAGATGAGCATGTCTCTCGTACAAAATTCAGAGTTGCATTCACTACTCTAGAGAATTTCATAGTAGCATAAAATGAACAACTAGATGCGGTTCTAACCAATGTTGTGGCCAATACTTCTACAACCAGAATTTGGGACTTCACCCGAATGAATCTTTCTTCTTTCAAAAGATCCAAGACTGAAGAGGATCCACGAGAATTCTTAGATATGGTTCAAAAGGTAATGGATGCTATGGGGGTGAAATCCAGTGAGAGTGATGATTTGGATACATATCAGTTAATGGATCTAGACCATACTTTGTTTAAGAAGTGGAAGGTAAATAGGGGTATTGATGTAGGGCTTGTAGAATGGGAAGTGTTTGCTACGGCTTTCTTAGATAAATTCTTTCTATTGGAGTTGAAGGAGGCCAAAGTGCTACAATATATTAACTTGGAATGGATTGGGTCCACTCATTCTATGCTTCAGTTGATTGTAGATTCAGAATAGTTCATTTTTAGTTCCCAAATGAACCAATCCTTGAATGGAGGGGTAGTACCACAACTATTAGAGGTCAGTTAATTTGATACCTTAGAGCGAGAAAGGTGATATCGAAGGGGTGTATTTACAATCTTGTTCAAGTCAAAAACTCAAATTCAAAAACTCCAACTCTTGAGTCAGTTTTAGCAGTGAGGGAATTTCTTGAAGTGTTCCCTGAAGATCTTCTCAGAGTTCTTTCCAAAAGGGAAATCAACTTTGGAATAGGACTTCTCCCAAACACTCAATCCATATCTATTCTGCCATATAGAATGCCTCCAGTAAAACTCAAGGAGGTAAAATAATAGTTAAAGGATCTCCTAGATAAGGGTTTCATAGGACCCAGCGTCTCCCTATGGGGCGCACCTGTTCTATTTATGCGTAAGAAAGATTGTTCTCTTAGAATGTGCATAGACTACCATTAGTTGAACAAAGTCACAGTCAAGAACCAATATCCTCTTCCTAGAATTGATGACTTGTTTGACCAACTTCAGGGTGCCAGCTATTTTTCAAAGATAGACCTCAGATCAAGCTATCATAAGCTTAGATTCAAGGAATGTGACATTCTAAAAAGAGCTTTTCAAACTCGGTATGGTCATTTCGAGTTTTTAGTCATATTCTTTGGTCTCACAAATGTCCCATCAACCTTTATGGACTTGATGAACCAAGTTTTCAAGAATTACTTTAACATATTCATCATAGTCTTTATTAATGACATCCTTGTTTACTCCCATAGCGAAAGTGATCATGCAGGCTATCTCAAAATAATGTTACAAACTCTTGGAGCTCACCAGTTGTTCGCTAACTTTAGTAAGTGTGAATTCTGGGTAAGATCAGTAGCTTTCCTTCACCATATTATTTCTAGTGATGGCATTAGTGTTGATCCTCAAAAGACCAAGGTGGTGGAAACTAGACCCATTTCTCTGTCAAACATCAGGAGTTTCATGGGTTTAGCTGGATATTACCATCGGTTTTTTGAAGGATTTTATTCTATTGCATCCTCCATGCCAAGATTGATGTAGAAGAAAGTTAAGTTTCAGTTGTCAGATTCCTACGAGAAGGGTTTTCAGGAGTTGAAGACTCGATTCACGTCAGCCCCAATTTTGACTCTACCAGATAGTTCAGATGGGTTCGTTATGTATTATGATACATCCATAGTAGGTTTAGGTTATGTCTTCATGAAGAGGGGTAATGTCATAGCCTATGCCTCTAGATAGCTTATGCCCTATGAGATGAATTACCCTACTCATGATTTGGTACTAGCAGTTGTATTGTTTGCCTTAACGATTTGGAGGCCTTACTTGTATAGGGTTGTAACACCCGGAATCTGGTACCCAAAATTCTACATGGTGCTCATGACCCCAAAGGACTATAAGCTAACCCACTGTACCTGTATACTGCATCAAATACTTTATAATATGGAAACATGAACTGAATGGCCATAAGGTTCAAAATGAACATGATCTGAATGGTATAACATCTGTGTAGGGTAATAGAATACCCACAACAAAACTAAACATACTGAAGTCTGAAATATGATAGTCTATAAAGCCTCTAACTGATTGAACTATCTGAGTAAGGAGTTAATGGGATATATCCCCAACTAACTCCAGTTATTAAACTAATTAATGAGATAATTGGGAATAATCATGTCCTCAAAAGATAAGGACTCACTTCTAACTCTATCTGCAGATATCTTGAATCTACCGTTGCTTTGGAGCTCATGTCTCTGAACCTATTGTATAAGACACCATAGCACAAATGCGTCAGTACTTTGAATGTACTGGTATGCATGTGAGGTAAGCTAAATGCATAGGGTTCATATGCATGAAAAATAATAATAACTGACTAACTATTATGAGTGTGAGAATACATGTCTGAGACATAACAACTTAAACTAATACTGTGGTAATATGATTACTGAATTTTAATATAACTAATAACATGAGTGACTGTATCTAACAAATCTAAATCTAATGGAACTAGCTGAGTTTCGTACTATATCTGAGTTAACTGTATGTGATAGTCTTGAAATCTGAAAAACTATCTGAGTTCTATTACTGAGACTGATTGACTGTGTTTGGTAGTCCTAATTCTGTAACATGAAACCGTGGGAAGTAGTTATTTAACTGACATGCCCGTAATATGCCATTTTATCTAAGTTGGGGTCCAATCTGTAACCCTAATTGGAAGGGTGTCAATATCGTGCCACCAACAAGGATAAGAGGTGGGTGAACATCAATTGATAGTGTCCATTGTACGAGAATGGTGTGGCCCTTATCGAACAGTGCTTATCCACCTCATCAACCCTCATCAGACAGTCTTGATGTCTTAAAATATGCTAGCTACATAGTTCTAGAATGCAAGGATGACTTCTAAGAATCACACACTTATCTAATAGTGTCTGTTCCCATCCTTGGATTCGCTAGGTGTTAATTCTTACTCCTATCTAAATAGACTCTGAACATGATTTATTGAACTGAACATGAGCTGAATTTCTGAATTTTCATTGACTGATGGAATACTATTGAAATCTGACAACAGACTAAGGTCATGATATCATGGAGATTTTCATGAGTCATAAAACTGTTTGAATTCTAAGGATCATAGCTTGACTGAGAGTATCATGAAAACATGACATGGCTCTAGGCACACAGCTAATATTTCGGGAACGAGTACCCCCACGACTCGATGGAAGAAAACTGACCAAGCATAACTTACTTGAACATATAACTAACATCATAATACTTAATACATTTATAGAAGAATTTCATCAAAACATGTGATAGGCATAGCTTGTACATACATGGGGATTTCATGGTATCATGCTAGTTAGGAACTTTTCCTTCATCTAGGCATTTAATAAACATATTATAGGCATGGTACATGTAAACATCATTGTCTAATAATTAAACGTCTCAGTTCAATTCTAATTTCACCATTCAAGGGTTTAATCATAAATTTGTATGAATCTATATCTATAATGATGTAACCCACATAGAATTTATCACCCAACATGGAGTATAATTCAATTTCTCATTATCCACATGAACCAGATCAGCCCAATCATGAAATTCATAAGAAAAACCATAAATTTAGAAAAGGGATTCTTGGGCTTCATGGACAAAAGAAGTTCATGAATGAACACTATGCATACCTTAGTTCGTGATTTATTGAAGATTGACAGAGTGACTTTCATGGAATTGGATCTTCTATGAAAACCCTAGCATATTCTTGAGAGGTTTTTGAGAGAAGACAGTGTATTTTGGATAAAAAGTGGCTGAATCACATGTGAAAAGGCTTAAATAGGGGTGGGAATTTGACCCTTTTAACCCTGGATGCGTCATTTAATTTCAGTAAAATTTTCCCGAACTGAAATCCTGGCACGATGCGGCACTATCCCGCCGTGTCACTGGATATTGACAATTGGGAAACTAAGGGATGGTGTGATGCAGAGCCATCGCGTAACCCCTTTTTTGCAACCTTAAACTTTGGCGCGACGCGAAGGAAATCATGCTAAGACTCTGGAAAAGGACAATTCTGAATTTGGGCCCTGGCGCGACGTGCCATAATAACGGACCCACACTTGAATTTGTCAAACTCCATTACCTCTTGTGGCGCGGTGCTCTACTGACTAATATGGTATTGTTTTATGATGGGAACTTGAAATTGTTGTATCTTCTGACCCGGTTATCGGATTTGGGCGAATCTTATATCGATGGAAATATTATTGAATTTCCCACATGACAAAAAGTGAAAATCTTTAAAATTACTCATGTAATAGCAATCATTCAATTTAGAAGCTAATACTAGACATTCTTGAGATAAAATTAGCTAGAAAAAGTATGGGTTATGACAATATCTCCCACTAGAGAACATTCATCCTCGAATGAGACTAACTGAGAGGGGAGAAAATACAACTGACATACATACTGAACATGAATAACTGGAACACGAACTCTTGACTGACATGACTGATAAGTTGAACATATAATACTGAACATGCATATTTGATGCATGTGTAACTGATTCATGAATGCATGACTGAGTGTTCTGAAGAACTAAGTTTCTCACAATGAGAATGCATGTCTGATGCATAATTACATAAGTAAACTAATACATAAGTGCATGACTGAATATGCAATGGTACTTGATACCAAGTTTATAATGGGAACATGAGCATGAAACTGCATACCAAGTTTGTGATAAACACTGAACATGAAAGTAAGCTAAAGGAGAACTATTACCATGAGCTTGATCTGAGTTGGAGAAGAAGAGGTGAGGATACTTGGTACGCATGTCTTCGTCTACTTCCCAAGTAGCTCCCTCGACGGACTATTTTTTCCAAAGAAGCTTAACTAGAGGGACTTCTTTGTTCCTTAATCTATCAGCCTAATAGT
>NW_025870202.1:0-2292 GCF_002878395.1 Capsicum annuum
ATCTGTTGCAACCTATATCGAGTCACAACTCAATAAAAGCAGTTCTTGGAAAGAACTAATTAATAATAATAATCTGAAAAGTCATGACTTATCACAATATTTCTTAATTTAATTAATTCATTACTTTTCACATTAATAAAAAATGTAATTAATAAATTGAGGTGAACAGTTAGATTATATGTTGCAACAGATATGTTATCTGATGCAACATATTTTATATTTGTTGGAACAGATAATATATCTGTTGCCAGAGATGTGTTATCTGATGCAACAGATATAGAATCTGTTGCCACAACTCAATAAAAATGGTTCTTTGAAAGACTAATTAATAATAATAATAATTTGAAAAGTCATGACTTATATCACAATATTTATTTTCTTAATTTAATCAAAAATTTAATTAATGTATGGAGGTGAATATTCGCGCCTTTTTACCTCTCATTCAAATTCAATCCTCTATAAATAGGTTCGTCCTTACTCAATCGTTCATTCAAATACACACTCTATTTATTTATTGCATCTCATCTTTTATATTACACTTTAGAAGATAAGATTATGGCTGACCCCGTGTGGGATGTTGCTTTTCTGCAAGACGCCGTGAATGAACTTTGGAATCAAGTTCGTGATCTGCAATGGGAATTGGGAGGAGTTAGATCAAGAATGCTCCGCGAGATACCCAGGCTGAGAAGGGCCTTGTTGCTACTTCCGGTTGAAGATTGGTCGGCTGGCAATGATGATGCTAATAATAATAATAATAATTAGACTATTATTTTTCTTTTAGTCTATTATATGCATTTTTATTTGTTTAATAAATAAATTATGTTTGATCTTTGACGTTTTAATTCATATTTAATTTTCATTCTGTCTATTATCTTCTCAACAAACATTTCGACGATTCGACGTAAAAAGGAATAATTTAGAATCCAGTAGCAATAGCAAGATTTTTCTGTTGGATTTGTGGCAGGGGTTGATTTGTGTTGTTTCAAACAGATTAATCATTCGTTGCAACAGATAATTATTCTGGTGCAACGAATAAACATTCTGATGCAACAGATAATTAGTCTGGTGCAACAGATAAACATCCTGATACAACAGACAATACATCTGATGCAACAGATAATACGATGATGCAACAGATAAATAGTCTGATACAACAGATTACTCATCTGATGCACCAGATGATTGATCTGTTTAAATTGTGGGCACTTGTGCTGGATTCATAATCGGGGTTCTATCCATTGTTGGAAAAATAGAAGTGTACCCAGATAACAAATACAAATAAAAATCATAATTTTACTTACCAAAGTAACCTATGAAGTAATGCCAAAGTGGAAAGAGATGTAGTAAACAAAATTTGACCTAAAAAATTGGTCAGATCGCAGCAATAGCGTTGTACCAACAACAACAACAAATGGTCGACAAGAAGAAGATGAAGCAGAAGATGATGAATAAAGCAGCAGAAACACAAACAATTAACAACAAAAATCGCTAAAAGGTAGAAAACAACAATGGATGAGAAGAGAGAGAAAGACGCCTTTTTTCCCTCCGTTTCTCGTTATTTTAGGTATACATTGGGATCAAAGTGTAAATTTAAAAACTTGTGGGTTATTTTAAAACTTCCCCAACTTTCTTAATACATAATAAAGTAATTGTCACCTCCAACTAATAATTAAGACTTATGTCACCTACACTGTATTGTAAAACTCTTTTGTCACCTGTGGCCCAAACCCCCCACTTTCTTTCTCCCTTTTTATTTGAAAAAATAATTTATAAAGGAAACAGGTTTAGCTCAACCTTCCTTACAGAAAATTTTTCTCAAGTTAAATAGGACTATTTTTTAAGGGAAAAGTACCCAGATTAGCAAACATAGGCTCATAATTACCCTATTTAGCCTAAGTTTCAATTAATTATCATTCATAGCCCCCTCTTGCCTATTAATTATCCTTAATTATAATTTTTAATCTCCTCATTTATTTTATGTCTTTCTCTATTTTCTATTACTCTCATTTTTTCTCCTCCTTTTTTTTTCTTTTTTTCTATGTTTCCTCTATTTTCTATTACTATCCTTTTTTTGTATTCTTCTTCATTTTTTTTCTTTCTTTTTCTCTCATTTTTTCTCCTTTTTTTTTCCTTTTCGTTATTTCTCTTTTTTTTATTTGTGCGAACTAGCAAACACAAATACAAATGCGAACTAAAACATACAAATACAAGTGCGGGCTATAAAATATAAATATAAATGCAAACTATAACATACAAATACAAGTGCAAACTATAAGATACAAATACAAGTGC
>NW_025870203.1:0-1123 GCF_002878395.1 Capsicum annuum
ATGTGAACTGATATACTGATTGTTGATTTTTTTTCGTGCTTGAGTGAGTTACTTGATCATGCTTTGTTTTATATATGCATCCTGGTGATCCACCTATAATAGATTCCTGGTTGATTTATGCTTCTTTGTCCTTTTTTCTCTATCAAGTAACTTCACTCCTTGTTGTAGCCGTTTCTCTTTCCCTAATTAAATAGAACGTTTTGCTTTATCCTTTATCCTTGCAGAACTCTTCTCATTGTTGGACTTCTAGATCAACTCAACTTCTGAATGTTGCATTTTTCTTCCACTTTACTGAAGTGATAAATGTTTGAGAAGGTTCCTGAATATTCTTACTTATCCACTTTTGTCTATGCGCAGTATCATCTTACCAACAGCTTTGCCTACAGCTTTTCTTTGTACACTTGAATAGACCAGCTTTCATAACATGTTTCATTCATATGTCTATCATCAGAACTCCACATTTCTTAACAAATTCCCCCTTTTTGATGATGTCAAAAGAGGGAAGAGTAGGCTATGCAATGCTTATAACTCAATGACTAATTTCATTCTATGCTAGTCTTTATTCAAATGCCTTATTGAGTATGTCAGGGGTTTGTTATGTTATGCTATTATGTTTGTCCTGCTATGTTTGTCATCATCAAAAAGGGGGAATTTGTTAAGAAATGTGGAGTTCTGATGATAGACATATGAATGAAACATGTTATGAAAGCTGGTCTATTCAAGTGTACAAAGAAAAGCTGTAGGCAAAGCTGTTGGTAAGATGATACTGCGCATAGACAAAAGTGGATAAGTAAGAATATTCAGGAACCTTCTCAAACATTTATCACTTCAGTAAAGTGGAAGAAAAATGCAACATTCAGAAGTTGAGTTGATCTAGAAGTCCAACAATGAGAAGAGTTCTGCAAGGATAAAGGATAAAGCAAAACGTTCTATTTAATTAGGGAAAGAGAAACGGCTACAACAAGGAGTGAAGTTACTTGATAGAGAAAAAAGGACAAAGAAGCATAAATCAACCAGGAATCTATTATAGGTGGATCACCAGGATGCATATATAAAACAAAGCATGATCAAGTAACTCACTCAAGCACGAAAAAAAATCAACAATCAGTATATCAGTTCACAT
>NW_025870204.1:0-1092 GCF_002878395.1 Capsicum annuum
AAATAATGTTCAGTCCAAATTATACAATCCAAAATAAAAGAGGTGCTGAAATATAAAACCTATTCTATTCTAAACTAATCCTAAACTAAACTACACCGGATGTTCCGGGCCTTAATCACGAGCCTCCTTTGCGTACATGCTACTTTGGGGCATTCCCCGGATAAATCAATACAAATCCTTTGGGGAATTCCCCGGCCAAATGAGTACAATTTAAACTTTTCATGCAATAAAGTAGAAAGTACCATTCACGCACATATTCAAACACTCCAACAAATCGTTATTCCTAAATTTGCCTACCCAGCCTACGTTTGCCTACCAAGTTCAACGTATCACAATTCTATCATGTTCAACATTATCAATACATCAAAATTAATCAATATTCATTTTCCTCCATTTTTAATCCCCACTTTAATTCATTTTCAACCACGTGATTAACCCATTTCAATACACAATCCACCAATTGAGAATAACAAAAATTCACCAACTATGCTTAGCACATCACACACACAAATGTCACCAACATTTCACATCAACAAACAAACCACGGTATCGAATCACACGCAATCACAATCACATAAGAATTAAATAAAAGAGAAGAAAGAATTGGACCTTAAATTTGAAGCTTTCAAACTCAATGTTATTTGAATAAAGAGAGTCCGCACCCGGAAACCTCGAGCCGAACCTTAAAACCAACAATTCAACTCAATAAATAATGATCCGTTCACCGTCACTTTTCACGCCGTTACAGTTCACCGATACTGTTCACCAGTACTGTTCACCAGTACTGTTCACCGGTGCCCTTCTTTTTTGTTGTTGTTGTTGTTCTTCTTGTGAGGAAGATTATTTTGTGATTGTTGTTATTGTGGAGAAGATGATGATCAAATAATGAGCCTCCCATTTTTCCCTCTTAGAATTTTTCTTTTATAATGGGCATGGATTTGTTATGATGTGGGAATTTTGGTGGGTCCCCCATATATTCTTTCTTTGTGGACAAGAAAAAAAAGTGGGGATTACATGGGTTTTTAGGGTGGTGATGGTGATGTGTCATTTTTAATAGGGAGGGGTTGTTAGAATAAGATAAAATTAGTTAGG
>NW_025870205.1:0-4944 GCF_002878395.1 Capsicum annuum
TTTTTCAATTAGTTTTATTAATTTTCAATATTTAGAAAGTAGATGTATATATATATATATATATATTCATATTTGGGTCTTAAGTTGTAATATTTATCCATTAATTGCTAATAAAATGATCCAAAATCCAATATAAACTTAAAACCTAAACTTTTCACTCTTCATCTTATTTTTTTAGTTTCAAGAGAGTTTTTCGCTCCTCAATTTTTTATAATGGTGGTTTTTCATTAGCACATGAGTAAAAACATACTTGATCTAAAGATTATAAGAAAATTGAGAAAAATAAAAAAACCCAAAAAAATCGAAAGAACCGACTAAAACCTAAACTGGAAAAATCGATTTTATGTTGGTTTGATTTGATTTATAGTTTTAATAAACCGACATAATTGGTTTGTTTGTTTAATAGAAAACCAAACCAACCCGACCTATGTACACCCCTAATGGTGATGAAGAAAATGAAAGTGAGAAAGAGGAGGAATTAGAGAGTGAGAAAGAGAAAGAGGATGATCATCAACATGATGATAATGGATCACCAATGGGGAATGAATTAATATCGACATCCCAGCATGATCCGATCAAAACTTTTAGTATTGACAAGTTTCAAGTTACGATGCTGATAAATGACAAAAAAGCAGAAGAAGAACTAACTGGTGAAAGAACTTAAATGTCAGATGGAGAGTAAATTTATTTTTTTAGGAAAATTATAAAGGACAAAAACATAGATGAACTTTTTAAAAAGAGCTGCTTTGGACACTTTCTTGAGCTGGCTGAGGACGCCCCTGCCCATTTCCCAATGAGGATGGAATATGGTCTTCTCAAGTGCAGGATCAAGTACGTAGGGGTGATGAAGATCCAAAGGAGGGGGCAACAAAAAGATGGATGAAATCTGGATCAACTAGGTGATGAAGATCCAAAGAAGGGGGCAACAAAAAGATGGATGAAATCTGGATCAACTACTGTGGTATGCCGGTTTGTTTTGGCTTGCAAGAGTTTGCCATAGTGACAGGCTTGAGATGCCATCATCCAGAAGAACCACCTATCGCCAAGGGAATACCCCGCAAAAAATCCAAGGCAAGAAAACGCAAGGAAAAAATAGATGGGTTGTTTGACATTGCTCGACGTGGCTACAAAGCATCGGATTTGTTTACAGGTCTCATGGATAAAAACATACCAAAGCAGTACTAGGAGCAATTGTGCATGGTTTGATTTACTCATTCGGTTATATTGGCAAGAGACGTCAACAAGGTCATAGAAGATGACTTGTTGGCGCGTGCTGAGGATTTTGATAAATTCAACAATTATCCCTGGGGATATGACAACTTCTACTTGACTGTCCAATATTTACTAACAAAGCTATCCTCAGGGACGACCATATTATAAAGCTTTTCTTAGGCTTTCATGGTAAAATTAATCACTATTTTAACTCATCCATTAAGTTATATTGAATATAGTTAGTTATTATGACCTTTTTTGCTTGCTTCCTGCTTACATTTCTTAGGCCTGGGCATTTAAAGCCATTCCTTCTCCGAAAGCAGGTAATGGATTACCCGGATGAGGTTTCTCATCCAAGGATATTTAGGTGGTTGGTTGCAAAGAGTAACACCAAAATTAAGGAGGCTGATCTCTTTAACCCTCTGGATGATGCAGTACGTCTTTTTCAAGTAAAATAATTTTACTCAATGAAAGATATTTAACAGATGTTATATCTGGTGCAATAGATGTTATATCTGATGCACCAGATGAGACATCTATTACGATAGATTACCCGTCATGTGCCAACCGATGCAATAGATGGATAATTCATTATGACAGATGATTTATATCTTACATTAAATTACCCATCTGTTACTTTGGTTCTCTGAACTCTACTTCTAACAAATTAACCATCTACTACAAATTATGCAATAGATGTGTAATTTGATGTAACATATTGTTAATACACATACATATCATATGTTGTATAATATATAACCCAATAAATTACCCGTATTGTGCAACTGGTGCAACAAATTGGTAATTTATTACGACAGATGATTGATATTTTGCATCAGATTATCCATGTGTTTCTCTGGTTCTCTAAACCCGACTAAAATGGATTTTAACTATCTACTGCAAGCTATGCAATAGATGGGTAATCTGATGCAACAAATGGGTAATCTGATGCAACATATTATTAATCTGTTGTAGAAGTTGATTGTTAAAATATTAACCCAACTGTGAAAATTATTATATTATATAATTTAAATTTATCTGTCTTTTTTTTCTAGGTTGTACATCCATGGATCGTGCCTACTGAAGAGGAGTCATTTATGACTTCTTATATTACTCTAGGCCATGTTGATACTATAACAGACCTAATAGTGGAGTTAATAAGGAAGGAATTGGCTGAACAATAGCCATAAGAAGAACAGTTAGGCAAGGACAGCCTAATGTTGAAGCTCTTCATGACAAACCTACTAAGGCAGGGTGCTTCTTCTGGTGGAGTTGTTGGTGTTAGTGACAGGCATGCTGATGCTGCTACCACTCGTGATGATGAGCATGTTGATACTCAAGAAAAAATAAATATGTTTGAAAACACCTTTTTTTCACCCTTACACAGGTCTCTCTCACCCCTCTTCACCCTCGTGTTCTCGTTGCGAATACGAAGAGTGCAAAGACAGCCAGAATAAACTCTTTGAAAAAGTAGAGGCTATCTCTAAAGCTGTCAAGGAATTCAAATCCAAGACGGGTGTCATACCATCCAAGAAGTTGAGGGAGCGATACACTCCTACAGTGTTGGTTAGGGGGAAGATATGAGCAATAACTGACAAACTCTCTTATCAAAAATAAAAAATAATTACAACTCCTCCCTCTCAAAAAGCTATTGAATTTCAGGGGCCATTCAAGAATATGCACATATACGCGGAACTTGGCGCCAAAGAGAAGAGGTATCTGCGATAGGCCAAGAATGCCAAGCCAAGCGCACCAGATTACCCCAGGCCGCCCCCCCCCCCCAAGACTTCCAGACTATAACAGATATACATATGTGTTACAAGGACAAGGAAAGTTTACTTTTCCTAACCTAGCCTTCTAATCTAATCTACCCCATGAAGAAGAAGCTACGCAACAGATGTGAAATTTGTTGCAACAACTGGGTATTCTGATTCAACTAGTAGTGGTTCTGTTGCAACTTACTATCCATTTATTGCATAAGTTGCGTTGGATTAATGATTCAGAGAACCCTATACAACAGATGTACCATCGTAACAATTACTAACCTATTTAAAAATTTTCTTTTTATATCATAGCATGTTGACAAAATTCTCTGCCTCGGGAGGAAAAGACAATTAACGTACCCAGAATCTTATAACGCTGCCGATAGGATAATGGACCTCGACTTTTATAAGAAGCTCAAGGATAAGTACGATCAACTCAATAATGTTACATTAGATAGTGCCACGAGATTTGATTTCTTAGTTTCTACGTTGGACTGGGATGAAGAAGAAATGATAAAATATGTTAGAGGAGAGAGGCCAAATCCACACAACAAGAGCTGAACTGAGGCAAAGAGAATTCTTGCAGTCATTAGCATGAATGACATACATTATCGGGTTGTTTAGATACTACTCGAGGAGGAAAAGATCAAAGTTTATGACTGTAACAAACCTCTCATCGACGATGTCGATCATTTTCTCCTCGTGCAGCCACTGATTGAGTTGTTGCCCATCTTGTTGAGGGAGAATAAACTGATGAATCATTTGCCAAAGAAAGTGTTGATGAAGAAATCATGGGATTTTGAAGGTCGAAATAAGGGCATGACCCTTCCAATAAATGATGTCGATTATGCGAAAGGCTCGCACGCTCCTGCACGCATTGAATATTTACTGACTGGCACAGAAATGGTTAGGTCAACGACCTTTCTGTGCAATAATGCTGTGGCAAATCTGCCAGAGGTCTGGGCTTATGGAGTACTAACTGGATGCTTGGAGCCTGAGTATATAGAAAAGCCTGTGAAATAATAATTTTTTATTTCAAGTCACACTTCACTTTACTTTAAATTACATGTACATGTAGTAGCAATAATTTTTTTTAATGAATGAAAGTTGAGTTTTATATAATGCAATAGATTGTCAATCTGTTATAAAATATATTCTATCTGTTCTGTCAGATAGTTTATCTGTTGCAATAAGTTGGTCATCTGTTGCATTATGCCGATGTTATTTCTATATAATCTAAGTCTAATCTGTGGCAATAGCGGGAAGTCCTGTTTGATAATTTTCAACAGATGACCTAAATTTTACAACATATGCCTAAATTTATTTGATATTTTATAACAATTACACGCTTGAATATCCATGTGCTCGACAACACCAAACCAGTAGCAAATACACCACCATAAAAATTTCAGCAATTAGTTTTGAAAATCCATATGCCCAACACCACCAAACCAGTAGCAATAACGGCAACAATGTCGTATCTTCTTGCTCGATTTTGTTTCTCTTCAAAAGCCTTGACATTTTTCAACAAACCCCAGATTACACAACTTGTTTGTGAAGGGTGTCGTTTTTCATACCAATCAAACTAATCGCATCCGCTCAATTTCTATAAAAACAAGAACATAATTACAAAATAATTACAAGTCAATAATTAATCAACTAATTAAATTAAAAAAATATTATCTTTGAAATTTTACAAGTAAAAAACCTACGACCTAGATTTTGTTGAGTTCAAGAAGTATTCAATAGAGCTTCATGACCGGACTTACAATATCGAAAATTGTTATCACAAAAAACAGTGGAAGATGCGCTCGACATTGTCAAGCTCAATTGAAAAAAAAAAAAGATGAAGAAAAAAAAGATCAAATGCAAATAATTTGAAGAATTTGGATAGATAAAAAAAATGATGACGAAGAAGAAAATTTGGGAATTTAGGGTTAAATTTTAGGAAGAAAATGAAAATATAAGA
>NW_025870206.1:0-1425 GCF_002878395.1 Capsicum annuum
AGAGTCTCTCTCTTTAATTGGATAAGCAACAAGCTTGTCTATTTATATTGGAAATTTGCATGAAGTGGTCGTTTTATTGATTCAATACAGAGTCAATTTGGTTAGAGAGGAGTAGAAACTTTCTTTTTACGGTCTGAAAACTTCAACCACTACTAGTACGTCGAATAGTCAACTCAACTGGAAATTGAAAGAAAAAAAAACACTAATTCGTACATAGTAGTTTGCCTCGTGCTTTTATGACGTATAAAAGATGAAGACGCAGGAACCAATTTTGAACTAGCAGATTCCTCAATTTCAATTTGTTTATAGTATTGATTGACTCGAAGTGTAAGAAAATTAAAATTTTTTTAATTCTTGGAGTACTCATGATATGAAAATTTTACTAACCAAAAAAGGGAAGAGACATAAATAAAAAAAAAAAAAAAAAGAAAAAAAAAATAAAAATAAAAGCAAGTAAGAAAAACAAATTAACGAGTAATAGCTTAATTAATATGCCTTACACGAAAAGATTTGAAGGGATGATGTAAGAGGAATTAATTAGTAATTTAGTATTACAGGAAATATTTAAAATTTAAGTGGTGAGAAATTTTAAATATTATAAATGATCAGGATAATTTGATAGTTAAATTTTAAATAATTAGCATAATTTGAAATAGTTTGAAAACACGTTCAATTACAAGTTGTTAGAGTTGTGACCCGAATTTTGTTGATCCAGCCTTGAAAGTTTCGCGGCGTGGTCCAAGTTTGTGATTTTCAATGGGGTCGGTGGTGGTAGCGTAGGGAAAAGTTTCGCGGTGCGATCCACGTTCAATGTTTGTATGCACGTATTATATAAATGCGTTTACTGGGTTGTTTTGGAAAATTCAGAAAAATACGTTATTTAAACAATTCGTCTCCATGTTGCACTCTCTCTCCATTATAGTGAAACCTCTTCTGCCTCTGCTCGTGATTTTTCTAGTAAGGGTTTCCACATAAATTTAAGTGTTCTTATTTTTATTTGTTTGTGATTTACTTATTTTCTGTCCGATCATAACATAAGCCTTCTACTAAAACTTCAAATAAATACCTCTTCTTTTTTTATTTTACTACCTAATACTAATGTTTATGTTGGTGTTCTATATTGAAAGTCAACGGGACGGTGTTAATCCACTTTTCCAAGTGGAAGGCACCACCATTAACCCACAAAACTAGTGAATTTGTCGTGGTTAGCATATTTAAAAAAACAGTAATTTCTTTGTAAATTCAATTGGATGGAAAGATTTTTTTTTTTTTAACATATATCCATTAAATACTAAATGATCTGATTACATAATTTGTTTCGTTTTTTAAAATTAGATTACAAAATAAATAATCTTGACATGTAAAAGAAATTGAGTAATTGACAGAATATTGGGTCGTTGAATTTTTATGCGATCTCGTTGATAA
>NW_025870207.1:0-1462 GCF_002878395.1 Capsicum annuum
ATTGTAACATATATATATATATATATATATATATATATATATATATATATATAATGTAGCATATTTTATTTAAAGTAATACATATATATTTAATGTTGCGTATATATGCGTATATATATTCTATAGATGTATATATTTAACGTATAAATCTGTATATATTTTATAAATTAGTATATATATATATATATATATATATTTATATGTAGTATATATATATATTGAAGATTATTTTCTTTAAAGTAGTACATATATATTGAATGGTGCATATATATGGATATATATCTTCTATAGACGTATATATTTAACGTATACATGTGTATATATTTTATAAATTAGTATATAACTATATATATATATATATATATTGTAGCATATTTTATTTAAAGTAGTACATATATATTGAATGATGCGTATATATGTGTATATACTTCTATAGACGTATATAGTTAATGTATACATGTGTATATGTTTTATAAATTAGTATATAATTATATATATATATATATAGTAATATATATATATATATTGTAGTATATTTTATTTATAGTAGTACACATATATCGAATGTTGCGTATATATGTGTATATATCTTCTATAAATGTATATATTTAATGTATATCTGTGTATATGTTTTATAAATTAGTATATAACTATATATATACATATATATATATATTGTAGTATATTTTATTTAAAGTAGTACATATATATTGAATGGTGCGTATATATGTGTATATATCTTCTATAGACGTATGTATTTAACGTATACATGTGTATATGTTTTATAAATTAGTATATAACTATATATATATATATATATATATATATATATATTGTTGTATATATATATTGAAGTATATTTTATTTAATGTAGTATATATATATATATTGAATGGTGCGTATATATGTGTATATATCTTCTATAGACGTATATATTTACCGTATACATGTGTAAATGTTTAATAAATTAGTATATAACTCTCTATATATATTGTAGTATATATATATTGTAGTATATGTTTTATTTAAAGTAGTACATATATATTGAATGGTGCGTATATTGTGTTTATATCTTTTATAGACGTATATATTTAACATATACATGTGTATATGTTTAATAAATTTGTTTATAACTATATATATATATATATATATATATATTGTAATATATATATATATATATATATATATATATATATTTATATATATTATAGTATATTTTATTTAAAGTAGTACATATTTATTGAATGGTGCGTATATATTTGTATATATCTTCCATAGACGTATATAGTTAACGTATACATGTGTATTTGTTTATTAAATTAGTATATAATTATATATATATATATATGTATATTGGAGTATATTTTATTTAAAGTAGTACATATATATTGAATGGTGCTTATGTATGTGTATATATCTTCTATAGACGTATATATTTAACGTATACCTGTGTATATGT
>NW_025870208.1:0-5818 GCF_002878395.1 Capsicum annuum
TTGTTCCTTCCATATTATTTTATCGGTAAATTGTCTTGATTCAATTAGTCACTGTTTGAAATAGATATGCAAATTAAATGTATAAGTTTCTAATGACACCTCTATTAGGCGTGCTTACAATTCTGTGTTGTATTCCTGTACTTGTAGACAGTGGAACCAGCAGCTTGCATGAGCTGCAGACTGCTGCATTATATCTAAGTAAAGCTTAATAGCTCCATACATGATCTGGTCCAAGTGGTGGTCTTAAGTCTTGGGGAATGAGGATTGTCCAAGTGGAGCGGAATTGGATATGAGGATTCATATAAAGCCAAATCCAACTAGCTAGCTTGGGAGTGAGGCATAGTTGTAGTAGTACAATGAAAGCAAGCATTATGTTTTAAGTTTTTCATAACAAGAATGATGTTGACTTGGATTGCACAAGTAGGTCATCCATACATGATCTGGTCCTTTCTATTCCCTATTGTCATGGCGTATTGTTATGTTTTTTGATAAGCATATTTAAACTTCGGTTATGGATTTGTAACTTGGTGATGCTTGTTTTCTGTTCTGAGGTGATAAGTTGCTTCTTTGACATCTTTTTTCTTATTTTGTATATTTATATATATTATGTCAGTGTCTTAGAAATAGATTGTTGAACTCTTTTTTCTGGTGTCTTGGCACCTCTTTCTTTTTATGTTCTGAGAGACTTTCTTTTCCCTCTCCTCTTTTGTTAGACACCATCTTACTACTGTAATTTGCAAATTTTTTCTTTTAGGAAGGACTGGACTTCGCAGCGTCCGGATGAAGCTTTTGGCAACTCACTAAAGGCTAGTGCCTCAGTTGGTGGTATATATTCCACGCCAAATGTACAGTCTTTTTGGTCTTTTGAATAAAAAAGAAAAAGGGAAAATGGGGATAAGAGTACAAGGGACTTGAACACACCCTCCTGTTACTGAAGAGGAAAATAGCCTCTTTTGGGAAGGAGAGTTTAGAATGCTGCACTTGTTGCATCTTCCTTCTTTTCTTTAAAAGGGGAGAGTTACATTAGCATTATAGGGATACATGTTTCTTCCACGCATGGCTATGGACCAGGTAACTATTGATTATGAAACGGCTGAGTACTTCTCTTTCATTAATAGAGAAGGACAATCACTGATATAGATGACCAGAGCTATTTCCACTACATGTTACCTCATTTTGGATACCAACTTAGATATTAAAACATAGACAATACTTCAATTATACTGTGCTTCTCTGTAAGGTTCAGCGAAGTTTTTGAAGGACTAAGCACTGAAGGAAGCCTTTCGTTTTTCATTTTTCATTTTTGGTTGAGGAAGAGGATATATGTGGGCTTGCTGCAGCTACGCAGGTTTTGATCTGTTGTCCTTACAGTAAGCAGAGAACTACTTAGTGTATAGTTCTTACTCAGCTGTATCTTACCTTCTCCTCATATACTTTCCCCCCTTCTTTTCTTCCTGGTGCTTCTTTTTGATGTACTTTTGCAATGACTTCTGACAAAGTGCGTATGTGGCATGTTGCATTTTTGGGTCAAGTTCTATTACAATAATTGTTAGATATCTTCGATGTTGGATCTTGTGGGAGGACTTGTAAACTAGAAGTTGGAATTATAGGTTATACTAGCAAGAAAGACTTTTTGGTATGAACACTGAATATTCTTGTTTTTCCAAAATTTAGCTTATGGTATCTGCATGGAGTATATGGGTAGTCTATAAGTAGTGTTGGAGTCTCACATCGGTGGGTTAAAGGGTTCTTGGTCTCCTTATATGGTCTTGGGCAATCCTCCCCTCATGAGCTAGCTTTTAAGGTTGAGTTAGGCTCAAAGTCCATTTCTTCATCATGGTATTAGAGCTAGGCCCATCCAATTCATTGTTTCCGATGTTGGGCCTCGTCTTATATTGTCCACGCTCCAGATGTTTAGGTCTAGCCCTGGGCGTGGGGGGTGTTGGAGTTCCACATCAGTGGGTTAAAGGGTCCCTGATCTCCTTATATGGTCTTGGGCAATCCTCCCCTTAACCCACCAAATAAGGAGACCAAGGACCCTTTAATCCACCGAATAAGGAGACCAAAGATCCTTTAACCCCCCGATGTGGGACTTCAACAAATAGTTTATGGCATTTTCTTGTTTTTTGTCCTGGTACCCCTTGTTTGTAAATCTGATGCTGTTGGTTACTATAGATGTCATCTTTACAAAATATTGTTGGTTACCAGTCCGAACTCATATCCAGAAGTTCACAATTAGTCTTGGTACGTTTATTTTCCTCTTTACTTTCAGCTCGTTTTAGCCCGTTAATAATTTAACAAAATCGAGTGGTGATGATCGATTAATCTTCAATGCAACTGATTGACAATTCAGGATGAAAAGTTGGATGCACTGATAATGGTCCACCAGTAAAATGTTCTACTTTGGTGAATCGGGGTGAGCTAAGTTGAGAGAATCTTAACTATTCAGTAGTACAATCAAATGGAAGGACTGCGATTGGTTCTACTAAGAAATATAGTATATATTAGCATTAAATAATGCTGCAAAAGTACATTTATTTTTTGGTACACTAACAAGCACTCCCTCCCTCCAACCATACTTGTCCGCTTTATCACTGTTTGAATATACTCCCTCTATTTCACAACAGGTGAATTATTGAGGTATTTTTTAATGTCAAATTAACTTTTTTTTTTCAATCTCCAAGAGTATGTTGGATGTTCCTTCCATTTTTACCATTCATTTGAATTTCCTGTGTGAAGAGTTTAAGAAACTTAATTGCTCCTATTTACTTATTGTTTTGAATTATATTTTTGGAAGTAGTTATTACTACCAATGGTTTTGAGTTATATTTTTGGAAGTAGTTATTACTATCAATGTTTTGATTTTTAAGAGTAGTTTGACAATAATTAAAAAGAATAAAAATATAAGTAATGTCTACTTTATGTCTTAATTTTCTTTTCTTAATAGGTATGCATTACTTCAACAATTCACCTATTATGGAATAAGGGGAGTAATGAATTTAATGCTTTGGGAAATGTATTGCGTCATGAACATTATTTAATATCAAGGGCAAAATTAACATAAATGGATAAATAATTTATTAATTTTTTAAATTAAATAAATATTGTTGGTTATCTATTTTTAATAACATAGACAAATTTTAAAGGATGGAAGTATCTTTATTTGCATATTTTGACGTACACCAAAGTGACCATACATAAAGCTAAACTATTTTCGGCATTATGAGGTTTTAGTTTTTTACAAGGTCGCCAGGCCAGATTTAATTCGTAGGATGGTAACTTGGAAACCAGGCGACTTTGTAACCGTTACTTGTACTGGGTGTTTGTACCAACACCTTAATTTATCAAAAAGTTACATATTATGTGAGAATGAGTGTTACTCTCCGTTTTTGAATAAATGTTTCTTTTATTTTTTGATTTTATTTCTAAATAAGTATTTATTTAAGGATTTAAGAATAAACTGGTTAAGTTCTCCTAATTTGTCCTTATCTAGATAAAATGTAATCAATGTCAATTTGAAAAGAGAAAAATTTAGTTAGGGGCAAGTTGGTAAAGTTACTCCCGCCTTTTGGATTTACTTGTTACATTTTGACTTGACACACCTATTAAGAAAATAATAATTGGTATGATGGCTTTATTATGTATCACGATTCAGTTTTTCAGGTCATGATGACACTTACTATAATCAACCAGTAGGTAAGTCAACCCATAGTCCGAAACAGCTAGTAACGGACTATCAAAAGAAATGAAATAAGATCGCGGAGTAAACATGATAGACTAATGTATGCAAAGCAACCCTAAAACCTGGTGAAATTAGTGCAAGAACTAATACAATAAGAGTATAAAGAAGTAAAATGCAGAGTAAATACAAGTACAAGCCATCACTGAGCACAACGTATAGATCAGTCTAATCAATAAGAGGGAGAGTAGTGATACTAATGCCAGGAGCTCACCCCAAATCTCCAATCCATAGCTGCTTCGCATGATGCACAAGATAATAGAGAGAACTCAAACTATGATCTACAAGTTGCAGAAGTGTAGTATGAGTACCAAACATGTGGTACTCAGTAGGCATCAATCGACTGAGCTCCAAAGATAATGCACAAATAAATAACATGTAAAGCAGAAAAATAAGCTATAGGCAACTATCCAAGAAGCTAAACAGGATATTGCTAAGAGAACAATAAGGACAAACTTATCCTATCCTAACAGTAATCAAAGTCTTAAGTGCAATGCCGTATATCACTAGTCAATATACGAAGGAAGAGTGACAGAAAGTTATTTAGTACTCCCTCCATCTTATTTTATGTGTCGCTATTTGACCAGATATGGAGTTTAAGAAATAAATGATCACTTTGTAAAATTTACAAAATTGTCCCTCTTAAAGTCACTTTAATGTTTACTTTTTAGTTGTCTTTTTTTAATTGAGTGGGATCCAATGAGGATAAAATGGGAATGATGCCATTAAATAGTTGTCAAATAAGGAAAGATGACATTCTTCTTGGGACGAATCAAAAATAAAATGACGACACATAAAATGGGACGAAGGGAGTAGCATACAAGACCAATAATACATATACAACATGAATAAACAAAGAAGAGAGGGATATATGATTATACCATAATATATATATATATAATATAGGATTACTTAAGGTAATGACCTAAGGTAACCAACCTAACATCTCAAGGCATCCTAACTAAGGAGGAAAACTAGTACTAGCATAATCAGGGTCCCTAACCATAATGTCTAACCATAAGATAACTAATAATAATGTTATTTATCATAAAGATGAAAAGGACCAGAATCATACTGACAACCGCGGATACCAGTCCATAATCAATTTGCCACGAACTAACCATAGTAACCAACAGTAATGTAACCGGCTAGTCTGAATAATTAATATCTAAACCCATTGATGTCTCTCAAAACTACACCTCCAAGAAGTAAAATGCGGTCCATGTCAAATATAGTAACCTAACAGAGGTTGGGATCGAACCCACAAGGAATGGGCCGAATGTCTCTACAAATCTGTTGGAGTAGCCGAAAAAATATAGGAAAAGTAAATGAGGGGTTTCACTATGAAAACAGTAAAGTAGCAACAAGTCTTGATCATTTTAGTTGAAATCAATCTGAGATGAATACTACGACTGCGTTTCCCCTAGCTTCCTAAATTCGTAGACTTATTGTGCTCAATCTAACTAACTCAATGCTCTACATACAGAACATGACAAGCTATGTATTACCAACTGTCTTGTGAACGCCTTTAATAAATGTCATTCTTCACTCTTCACCTTGTGCGTTTCAGAGTGTCGCCTTACTTACTCTTGTCTTTGATCCCAATTCAACTATCTCTTTTTAGGTGTCAAGTTGATTAGACGAGGGTTAGTAGCCTCAAATTAATATTGTAATCTTTTTTCCTAATCTTGACCTCTCTTGTGAAGATGATCTCAAATACAAGCAAGTTCTTAACTTCTGCAGTAGTTAAGAAAGCATACAAATTGAAGAATACCACAATACATGCATAAACACTGATATAGAAGAATCTCAGATTTTCTATATTTTTTTATTTCACTAGGATTCCCACAATCCTAGTTAGGTGGTTTTAACCTCTCATGTTTGCAAGAATATCCGTGGAATTCAATAAAGAAAGCATAAGATGAATCTCACAATAATTTAAGAACAAAGTTAAATTCTCAAATTAATAATCAACCAAATAATAAAGAACAAAGGATTCCAAGATCAAAAGTCAAATCTTAGAATCAATATACGTTTGTGAATGTAATGAGTGCATATACTAATTCAAAAACATCAAAA
>NW_025870209.1:0-3830 GCF_002878395.1 Capsicum annuum
GGGGAATTTCTATAGGCTCCATCATTGTTTGATGCATTGTGAGGCTTCGGAGGCCTTTCAAGAAGTCCATTGAGTCATTAAAATCAGTCCAATCACTATTGGATATTTACACTGCCACCAAAAACTTGAACCCTTCCCTAAACTTGACACTAAAACATTAGTATAGACCATCATCAAATTGTAACAGGGTATCAACACCACCTTTTTGGAACCCTTCGGCCTTATCAGTTCATACCTATCAAATTAAACTGTACAATGCAGGATCTTGTTTGAAGGATCAGTGTCTAATCGGTAAAAAACTGCATTCACAAAATCATTGCACTTTATGTGTGTCTGTCGCGGTAAACTATTCAATAATACATAACTCCCACGCATGAAAGTTGATCCATTACATGCACCTTATTCTTTCTACCCTATCAAGACAGTGTTATTTATTCATCTACACGCATATGATGACCATTAAAAAGGAGGTATGAAGAGTCGTGACTTTTTTATCTTAACACATTCAAAATAGTTGATGAATCAAAATCTCTATCTATTGCAACTGATGAATCACGCGTTGAAAGAAGTTAAAACATCTCATCCAACATATGGTCCATCTGTCGCAACAGATAATCCATATGTTGTAATAAATTGTGAATCTGTTATATCAGACCAGACATTATTTATTCATTTGCACACATGTGATGACTATTAAAAAAGAGGTGAAGAGTCGTGACTTTTTATCTAACATATTTAAAACAACTGATGAACAAAATTCTCTATCTGTTGCAACTGATGAATCAGCTGTTAGAAGAAATCAAAACATCTCCTCCAATTTATGGTCCATCTATCGCAATAGATAATCCATATATTACAGCAGATTGTTAATCTATTGTGACAGACCAGATAGTGTATATTCATCTGCACGCATATGGTAACTATTAAAAAAGAGGTAGTGATGACTTTTTATCTAACACATTCAAAGCAGCTGATGAATTGAATTCTCCATCTGTTATAATTGATGAATTAGCTATTAGAACAAATCAAAAATCTCCAACATATGGTCCATCTGTCGTAATAGATAATCTATATGTTGCACCAGATGGTAAATCTGTTGTACACACATATAATTTGTTGCAATAGATGTTAAATCTATTGTGACAGATAGACGATCTGTTGCAACAGCTTAATAATAATGGTTGTTATCAAGTCTCAAAACCGTTTTAAAAAAGTGAGAAGTATTAATGTAAATAAAAAATTCACAATTTTTCACAGAAAATAAAATGCCACCAGTTTGAATTTAATTAATACAATGGAGCTTAACAGATGTGCCTTTTGTCCTTACACATTCAGATTCAATCCTCTATAAATCGGTCCCTCCTTAATCCTCATTCTGCGAAACTTTATTTATTTCTGGCATTTTTTCTTTTCGTGTGACATCTTCAACCACTTCTCTTCAAAGAGCATATTCTTTTATCGTTGAGGTAAGATTTTTTTCAGTGTAAATCTACCAATTTGTAGTATATGTTGTATTACATTTGGATTCTTTTCTTTACATTTGTCAATTCACGTGTGTTCTAGATATGGATGATCCTATTTAGGACTTTGCTATTCTACGCGACACAGTGCAGGAACTTTAGAGGCAGGTTAATGACCTACAGAGGGAGTTAGTCGCCATGAAAACGACGATGTTCAGAGAGATGAAGAGACTGATGAGGGCCCTGCTGCTACGAGTTGATTGACCGACTGTCATAAATGATGAATATGATAATAATAATAATAATAATAATAATTAGAATGTATTTTTTCTTTTAGCGTATGTATTTTAATTTTTCTATATCTAATCTATACCTAATGTATTTTATGTTTTGTTTAATGAAAAATTTATTTTTAGTCGACTTTGACTTTTTAATTCTTATTCAATTTTCATTCTATCTATGTCTTCTTTTAAGTATTTTACATGTTAATATGTCGACGGTTGGAGGTTAGGAGAAATTTTGAATCCAACAGCAATAGCAACTTTGACTTTTGAGTTCTTTCAACAGATGGACCATGTGTTGGAATAGATTGGTCATCGGTTGGGTTTTTGTCAATAGATTATCCATATGTTATGACACATTTATCATCTATTGGAGGAAAATATTCTAGTTTTATGGAACTGTGTTGTGTTCTTTAAGCTAATGTCCATCTGTTGCCACAGATGGGTAATCTATTAAAAATACTTGTGGTCTGTTGTATTATTTAGTTCATGTTTTGCCTCTTTTTATTGATGCATAAGTTATTAAAAAGGATATTTTATATATAATAAATGATAGCATTATGTTCACAACAATGATTTAAATATATAAAAGTACACCACAAACAACAACACAAGTTTTTGAAATTACAACGATCATGGTGGATTACGATCTGGGCATGTAGTTCTTTAGTGGCCAACGCGCTTACATATGGAGCACTTATTTCTTCTTGATAAAAATAATTCTCCAACTCCACGTCTTCTCTTATATTGCTTTCTTCCCAGTTTGATAGTTCTTGGGTCAATATATGGAGGAGGTATTAATCTCTCCATAAGCTCTACAGGAACAATCCAAGATTCTTCGGGAGGCACCGGAGTAAGATGCCCACTATATGCCATTTCATATTTTTTCACCGAATAATATTGAGAGGAGTGCTCGTAAACTTTAGTTCCATATTTATGACCGTATTGAGCTCAAAGCGCGGCCATAGCATGTGGACAGGGTATTTTGTCCAAGTCAAAAACTCTACACGTACAAGATCTTGTTTGAAGATCAACCGTGGTAACATCACCATTACCGGTGATACTGAATTTGTAATCTACTATTTTATGAGATAATAACCTATTCCCCAAACTAACGTTCGTTGATATTATTTTTTCAATTTTGAGAACAAATCGGGTTCTTTTTTTGGGCACTTGAACTGCATACACCTTTCATTAAAAAATTGGCCATAATTCTTGCTTATTTTTTCAAATATAGCCTTGATAGAAAATTCTCTTTCATCGTTAAATAATGAATTCACCGATTCAGCTATTTTTGATGTCATAATATTGTACCTATACAAAAGAATCACTTAGTACAACATCATACTAAACTTGTAACTTAAATAAGACATTAAATCAATAAAAATGTACCTATCTGCTGGACAGAATTCCTAGGTCTTTCTCTCAAATAAAAAATGTATGAAAAATTTTGCTACCTTGGGATTCACATCCGTTGTTTGATTAAAATGGTCTAAAACTCTTGTCTACTATATGCTTTAGCTACTCTATAAAAAAAGGTCACGACCCTTTCGTTATGATAGTTGGTCTGAATGTTCTCTCCAAGATGCCTGATGCAACAACCAAAGTAAGATAAAGTGAAGAAACGTGAACCCATCTTTGGAATACTTGGATGCCTATCCGATAAAAAACACAACTCTTCGATATCTTCAACGCAGCTTAGTAGTTTTTCAAAAAAAATCCATATGAGGCATCACATTCTTTTTTCGTTACACAAAAAGCGACAGGAAATATATGATTTTCTACATCCTGCACCACCGTCTCTAGCAGAACTCCATTATACCTGCTCCTCAAGAGGGTACCATCAACGGATATGCCTTTTCTCAAATGTAGAAAACCTTGAATTCAAGCACCATAGGATACAAAAAAGTACTTGAACCTTCTATTTTCATAAAGATCCAATATCATCTTACTTCTGGGATTTGTGGACTTAATCATGTAATGGTAGGCACAAGGACTACATACCCATGCTCAAGTGTCCCTCTAACCAAGTCTTTGGCAATCCCCATGGCCGTATATATCTTTCAATAACTAACCAGGAAACCCAATT
>NW_025870210.1:0-5518 GCF_002878395.1 Capsicum annuum
CCTCTTATGTTTAAGGAAGATAACTAGGGATTTTGAGAGTGTTTAAACGTATTTAGGGACTTTGATTTCATGTAATAATGTCTAGGGATGGTTATGTAGTGTCAAAAGACTTTGTAGCCCTTGAATTAACTCAAAACGGAGTTCCTACACTACAAAAACATAGGGTAGGTGGTGCCTAACCCACGAAAAACCTTAGGGTTTGCGGCACCTAAGCAATGGCCAAACCATTCTAGTGAAGGTAGGCGATGGTAAGGCGATGCGTAGTCATTTCCTAAGCTCTATTTTGCGATGCCTACTTAGTTTTGAGGTCCTTAAACACTCCCAATACTCCCATAACATCAATACATGATCTACCATCACTACAGAGGTCCTAAAGATCATTTTAGAAGCATTAAAAGACTGTTATGACTAGGGTGTGTTACACATATGTTCCAAATCTCTATTCTTACAAAGAGCAAATGGTAGAACTCACAATTAGAATACAGGAAGGTTTAATTTGGATAACTTAAATGATATAATTAGTTCTTCTCGTTAGATCAATTTTATTAGCAATAATTGTCAGGTGATTATTGTACCAAAAAAATCATTTTTTTACCAAAAAAAACTATTTATTAAGAATTACTCCATCAGATAAAAGGGTAGTCCAGTGCACTAAATATCCCTCTATTTGCATGGTCAGGAGAAGGGCCAAACCACAAGAATCTGCATACACTTACCCTCCCCAGATCCTACTTTGTAGGAATATACTGGGTATGTTGTTGTTGTTGAATATTTGTGTAAGTGACCCTTCAAATTATTTGGTCAGTTAAGTTTCTATGAGTAAAGGAAATCATCAATGTGTTTTGAAATATCTCTCAAGATCTCTCTCACACACACATAACTTCCATTGCAGCAGTTACTGATCTCGATGAGAAGAAGGAGATGAAGAGAGAAATGAGCTAAGATTGAAACTTGTATGTTAGTTGTTTACAATGTGAGTTCATAGCATCTATTTATAGACTCACATGACTAACATGTGATTAACTAGAAGCTTCCTAACAACTTCCAACAAATTAATCAAGTAGCCATCTCTGTAACCAACTTGACACACCTAACAGACTTGACTAATAAGCAATGCAACAATGTTAACTAACTAAACAGTGTTAACCAACTATTAACTAACTAATATAATAGAAAATATGAATACTGAATATTGATCCTATAAGTTTTAACATTCCCACTCAAGCTGTAGGGTGCAAAATGTTGAGCACGTCAAGCTTGCTTAGGAGATATGAGTGTTGATCATGATTCAAGCCCTTTGTGAGAATATCTACAACATTTTAATTTTTCTGCACATACATGAGTTGAACCAACCCTTCCTTGATCTTATCTCTAATAAAGTGGCAGTCTACTTCAATATGTTTGGTCATCTCATAAAATATGGGGTTAGCAGCTAGCTGAATAGCTGATTTGCTATCACTAAATATGATAATAGGTTTAGTGATAGGGACCCCTAATTTTGCAAACAGTCCATCCAACTATGGTATTTCTACCAAATCTGAGGCCATGCTCTTATATTCTGCCTCAACTTATCTTCTGGAGATAGTTTGCTATTTTTTGGACTTCTAGGACATCAATGAACCACTAAAATACACCACATAACTTGTAACTGACCTCTTAGTGTTTGGATATATAGCCCAATCTGAGTCAGACCAATAAACTAACTCTACAGTAGGTTGTGCCTTGATCTATATACCTTGTCCTACAATTTACTTTAGATATCTTATCACCCTGTTTGCAGCCTTCAAATGTAATTTCTTAAGTTATTGCATGAACTGACTTAGTGTCTATACTACATAACTAATATTACGTCTCGTTATTATTGCATACATCAGTTTTCCAATTAGTTTTCCAACAAGTCTTTGATATGATGTTATATCCCTTAGAATAGTATCTCCTTAACACCTGTTGCTTTATCCAATTCAACAGAGGTTAGCTTGATATTAGTCTCTAATGAAGTAAGAGTTGGCATAGCACTAGCAAGCTCTGTGTCAGATATAAGCTCCAATATATATTTTCTTTGGTTCAATATTACGCTACTTGTAGACCTCAACACTTCAATGCTGTCACGACCCGAACCGGGGGCCTGGCCGTGACGAGCATTTTGAACCATGAAGGACTGAAACACCCCTATCTATCTGGTAATCATGCACATAATTCATATGATAAAAGAAATGTGGAAGATTCACAATACTACGGAAACATGGTCAACCTGAATGTGATCATAACACTAAAAACTGAAATCCAAGATATATTTGAATAATAATGTCTGACTCAGTCTGCGAAATCTCTACTATGGACTAAACAAACTATCTGAAAACTGGGATAAGGCCCCTAGTAGACCAAAACAGAACTAAAGATAATTATCTAAAATAACCAGGCCTTCTGGATCATAGAAGGCTCACCACTGCACAATCTGATCTGCGATCTGAAATATCTACTATTTATATGGACCCCTAGACTGTGCCTCAGAACCTGGAGAGAGAGGGGTCAGCACAAAAGTACTGGCACGTGAAGAAATCTAAAATAGAGTACTTGAACATACATATAAAATAGATGAGAAAAATTTTTCATCATACGTCATGCATAAAATAGTTTCTGGAAACATATGAGCATCGTTCAAGTAATCATAAATCATTCTTGTCAAAACAGTTTCTGATATTTGTATTACTTCTGAGTTAGGTGGCACTCCCCTACATTTGCTGATACTCCACGGGCTATATGGAATCCGTCATTGACTTGGGGGGGAAGCCTCCAAGCCGAGTGTGCCGCAAGGGTTGGAGTCTCTGATTCTAATACACCACACGACACTAGGCCAGTGTAATATAAGATATACCCAGATCAGAAAATCATGATTTCAGGCAATGAGTATCTGGACTCATGACTTCTTCGGGAAACCACCTAACATCTCTTTCTGCCCAATTTTTAACCATTTCTAATCATGCAACATTCTAATCACAAAATCTATAAATTTGATTTCAAACATGCATTCTATTATGTTCTGAATTTATCATGGCATTTTCTGAGTTGGTGTCGTCACACCAAGACTTGCTAGTTCTATTTCTGAGCCATAATGCAATGAACATGATCTTTCATAAAAATGTAGTTTCAAACCACCCAAAACATGTAATTTGTATAAAAGGTTTCATGTTCCAAAAACTCAAGTCAAAACCATGCAAAAACTCTCATCAAACATATGGTGGTCACGTACTTTTGGCAAAACCATGCACTCTTTCATTATATGTATATTCAACATTTTCAACCCTCTCTTTCGTATTAAAAAATCCTGTTCAAAACATACCAAAAGCCAAAGTATTTCATATCATGCTCTTCAAAACGCATTCAAAACAATTTATATCATACGAAGATAAGAAAACTCATAACAAGATAGGGATTCATTATAATTCATACTCTCAATTGAATAACCATTCATGAACACATACGTACATATATACATAATTTCAAATCAATATGGGGGAAAGGCCTAAAGACCAAAACAATACCATCAAAACTTCTAAAACATGATTATATTCATAAACTTCAAAACCCCATTCTTAAAACATGATTTCTATGCCCATGAGATTTTAGAAAAAACCCCGCGTACTTCGAATTAGGAAGACAATAGGTGCTTGTTGAAGCCTATGACCTGGGTATTCCAAATATACGATCAACTTCGAAACCTACGGTTGAATCTTGAACTACTTGGGTTTTTATTTTGAAACCCTAGAGAGGATTATTGATGATTTTGATGAAAATATGGTCAAGTTGCTCAAACATACCCTAAATCCTTTGTTTGGATGGTTTTAAAGGTTAGGAAAAAGTCAAAATTACCCTTAATGACTCCTAAATAGAACTGAAAATTTGAACTTAAAAACCCGATTTTAGGTGCCACCGCGATGCGCCACAATCGCGGTGGTCCACTGGAATTTGACGAGTGAAAAATTGGGTGCCTCCATGACGCGTCACCATCGCAAAGCCCCACTGGAATTTGACGATTATCAATTTGACCCTCTCTGCGATGTGCTAGACACCAAAATGATGATGTTTACGACTGGAACTATAAATTATTTATAACTTCTTCACCAAGGGTCCATTTTGGACGAATCTTATATCGTTGGAAAGATAATTCAGTCATCTACGTAATGAAAGGTTGAAATGTAGGAAATTCCACATTAAAATTAATTTAGATTATTCTAGAAGCTAATGCTTAGACTTTCCATGGACAGAATTTAGCTAAGAAGATGTTGGGGTGTTACAATATCCCCCCTTGGGATCATTCGTTCCCGAATGAAGATGCGGAAAATAGACAAGCACGATTTCAAGCAAACAAAGGCATGGAAAGAAAAGGACAGAGATTGTACCTTCCATCACTTCATTCACCGGATCAAATAGATTTGGGTATCTATCTCTCATATCATCTTCTAATTCCCAAGTTGCTTCTTTGACTTTCTGATTTCTCCATAACACTTAATCGAAACAATTTCTTTGCTTCCCAACTTTCTAACTTGGCTATCCAAAATTGCTACCGGCTCTTCTTCGTAGGAAAAAGAGTCTGTCACCTTGATTTCTTCGACGGGTACTACTAACGAATGATCTCCAATGCACTTCTTAAGCATGGATATAAGAAATACTGGATGGATAGAACCCAAACTTAAAAGCAACTCTAATTCATACGCAACTCCACCTATTCTTCTCACAATCTGGTATGGTCCTATATAGTGAGGACTCAACTTACCCTTCTTCCCGAATCGTATAACTGTCTTCATGGGAGAAACCTTAAGAAATACCCAATCTCCAACCACAAGCTCTAACTCTCTCCTCCTAACATCGGTGTAGGATTTCTCATGACCCTGAGCTATTTTAAGTCATTCTCTAATAAGCTTCACATCTTCCATCGCTTGATGAACAAGATCAGGCCCAAATATCTGTATCTCACCCACTTCATACCACCCTATTGGTGACCTACATCTTCTCCCATACAATGCCTCAAATGGCACCATCTTAATACTAGAATGGAAACTGTTATTATACGCGAACTCTATCAATGGCAAGTGCTCCATCCAACTACCTTTAAAATTAATCACACAGGACTTCAACATATCCTCAAAGGTCTAAATGGTGTGCTCAGCTTGCCCATCAATCTGAGGGTGGAATGTTGTACTTAGGTTCACTTGGGTACCTAAGCCTTTCTGAAAGGATTTCCAAAACTAAGAATAAAATTGTGTACCTCGGTTGGATATAATAGACACAGGTGCCCCATGCAAACGAACTATTTCTGTGATGAACAGCTTAGCATAATCCTCTCCTAAATAGTTAGTCCTGACAGGCAGAAAGTGCGCTGACTTGGTCAGCCTATATACAATTACCCATCTAGAATCATACTGGTTTCGGTACTTCGAAAGTCTTGTAATGAAGTCCATATTGATCATCTCCCACTTCCATAAAGGCAATGCTATCTCTTGAGAAGTACCACCTGGCA
>NW_025870211.1:0-1309 GCF_002878395.1 Capsicum annuum
TTTTCAGGAGGGTCCTGAACATGAAGTAAAATCTCATTTTTAAGGAGGGACCTGAAGAGAAGGTAAAATCCTATTTTTCAAGAGGATCCTGAGCATAAAGTAAAATCTCATTTTCCAGGAGGGTCCAAAACAGAAAGTAAAATCTCATTTTCCAGGAGGGTTCTAAACATAAAGTAGAATGCCATTTTTTAGGAGGGTCCTGAACATAAGGTAAAATCCTATTTTTCAGGAGGGTCCTGAACATAAAGCAAAATCTCATTTTTTTGGAGGGTCCTAAACATAAAGTGAAATACCATTTTTCAGGAGGGTCTTGAACAGAAGGTAAAATCCTATTTTTCAGGAGGGTCCTAAACAAGCAGTAAAATCTTATTTTTAGGAGGGTCCTGAACATAAGGTAAAATCCCATTTTTCAGGAGGGTCCTGAATATAAAGTAACATCCCATTTTTCAGGAGGGTCCTGAACATAAAGTGAAATCCCATTTTTCAGGAGGGTCCTAAACAGAAGGTAAAATCCTATTTTTCAGGAGGGTCCTGAACAAGCAGTAAAATCCCATTTTTCAGGAGGGTTCTGAACAGAAAGTAAAGTCCTATTTTTCAGTATGGTCCTGAGCAGAAAGTAAAGTCCCATTTTACAGGATGGTCCTGAGCAGAAAGTAAAGTCCCATTTTTTAGGAGGGTCCTGAGTAGAAAGTAAAATCCAATTTTTCAAGAGGGTCCCGAGTAGAAAGTAAAATCCCATTTTTCAGGAGGGTCCTGAGCAGAAAAATCCCATTTTTTAGGAGGGTCCTGAGCAGAAAGTAAAATCCCATGGATGTGCATTTCCAATGGTAGCTGAATTAAGTTAAGCGAATTTGCCCCTATTTCAACAAAGAAAATTTGTCAGTTAAAAATTTTGTGGTGGCTTGCAGCTCTTGGCTTCTCAGGTATCTACCCCAACACTCCTTCCTTTCATCTTTGTTCCAAATTGCTGACACTTGCCCTGTCTTGCTGCATCATTGACCCAAATCTAGATTGAGGGAAATGAGTTCTGACTCGAACAATGGGTTTCTATTTTACCATGCCTCTGAGGTGCACCCTTTTCCCAAATCTGAATGCTTCCACGAATCCAACAGCCTGTCAGTTGATAGCGTCCCTTGCTTCGCATTGAATTACGATCCTATTTCTTTCATGTGCTGGTCCTTGGCTTTTCCTCATATAATTGGAAAGACTGGTAGTAAATTTTGAAATTCTTTCTCGCTTGTTTTGACACAGACTTGACTTAAAATGTAAAGAAATGATGGTGACTTTTATTTTGATAAATGACATAAAA
>NW_025870212.1:0-2410 GCF_002878395.1 Capsicum annuum
ATATCATTCATCTTAAATACATTTATTAATACGATTCATTTGGTCAATTTTAATTAATCAGTCTACTCATTTCAATATTTTTAAAGTCTAATACTAATTTTATATTATTTTGATGCTTATTGTTTTTACATGTCATCATTGGGTACATTAAGATTTATTTTCTCTTGACTAGTATGTTGGCTTACTGCGTGAATACAATGCAATGTGTCATTTATTTAAAGATTTTCCTCTTAATAATTCTGAAAAAACATTAGGATTCCCCATTATAAATTATTTAAGAAAATAACTGAAAAGGAGAAACAAAAACCGCAAGGAGAATTACATATTCTGTTAATTATGTTTTTTATATATTTTAATTTTGATTTAAATATTTGTCACATTGTGTTTGACGTAAATTTATAATTAAAAATTTAAGTAAAATTTTTTATTACGTTAAATTTGTCAGATTCTTGAGAATAAAACTGAATCCATTTACTTATTTATAGTGTTTAGCCAAATTAAAAGTGTTCTTCTCAATCTATTCATTATATATTTATATTGAATATATCTAAAGTATCATTACTCTTAAATGTATCTATTAAAACGATTTATTTCATAAGTTTAGTTCATTAATTTTCTTATTTCAAGGCTTTTTAGAGTCTGATACAATTTTATATAATTTAAATACTTATTTTCTTTACTCATCTATTATTGGGTACATCAAGCTATATTTCTTCTTAACTAATATTTTTGCTCATACTTACAAATGTTTAAATATAATGTGCTAGTTATTTATTCATACATTTTTCTCTTAGTAACTCTAAAAAAAGACATTGGAGTTTCCCATTATCAATTATTTAAGAAACTGATTGAAAGGGGGAAACAAGTGAAAATTATATATCTTGCTAATAGTAATTTGAAAAATAATTTTAAATAAAGGAATTAAGTAGAACAAAACGAAAGGGAGTATATCTTTTATAATTGAATGTCTTTAAAATTTCATTAATATATAAGGCGTTAATGCTATTCACAAACCAATATTAAGTTGTTGGAATTTAGAGCTTTTTTCCGTACATGAATTTTGTGCTTCTCAATGATATAAGATTTGATATTTAATGCTTAATCAATTTATTACGTAGTTTAAATTTATTTACTTCGTTTACCTCTTCTCTTTTCTGTATTTTGTATATCTTTTTAGAATGTTTTGGAATTCGGGTTAGTGGGAGCTGGGTAGAAAGTCATTGTTAGAAGTCTAATACTGTAGGAAGAAAAAACAGCAAAGAGAAGAGGTAAACGAAGTAAATAAATTTAAACTACGTAATAAATTGATTAAGCATTAAATATCAAATCTTATATCATTGAGAAGCACAAAATTCATGTACGGAAAAAAGCTCTAAATTCCAACAACTTAATATTGGTTTGTGAATAGCATTAACGCCTTATATATTAATGAAATTTTAAAGACATTCAATTATAAAAGATATACTCCCTTTCGTTTTGTTCTACTTAATTCCTTTATTTAAAATTATTTTTCAAATTACTATTAGCAAGATATATAATTTTCACTTGTTTCCCCCTTTCAATCAGTTTCTTAAATAATTGATAATGGGAAACTCCAATGTCTTTTTTTAGAGTTACTAAGAGAAAAATGTATGAATAAATAACTAGCACATTATATTTAAACATTTGTAAGTATGAGCAAAAATATTAGTTAAGAAGAAATATAGCTTGATGTACCCAATAATAGATGAGTAAAGAAAATAAGTATTTAAATTATATAAAATTGTATCAGACTCTAAAAAGCCTTGAAATAAGAAAATTAATGAACTAAACTTATGAAATAAATCGTTTTAATAGATACATTTAAGAGTAATGATACTTTAGATATATTCAATATAAATATATAATGAATAGATTGAGAAGAACACTTTTAATTTGGCTAAACACTATAAATAAGTAAATGGATTCAGTTTTATTCTCAAGAATCTGACAAATTTAACGTAATAAAAAATTTTACTTAAATTTTTAATTATAAATTTACGTCAAACACAATGTGACAAATATTTAAATCAAAATTAAAATATATAAAAAACATAATTAACAGAATATGTAATTCTCCTTGCGGTTTTTGTTTCTCCTTTTCAGTTATTTTCTTAAATAATTTATAATGGGGAATCCTAATGTTTTTTCAGAATTATTAAGAGGAAAATCTTTAAATAAATGACACATTGCATTGTATTCACGCAGTAAGCCAACATACTAGTCAAGAGAAAATAAATCTTAATGTACCCAATGATGACATGTAAAAACAATAAGCATCAAAATAATATAAAATTAGTATTAGACTTTAAAAATATTGAAATGAGTAGACTGATTAATTAAAATTGACCAAATGAATCGTATTAATAAATGTATTTAAGATGAATGATAT
>NW_025870213.1:0-4272 GCF_002878395.1 Capsicum annuum
AGGTCAATTGGATCAGCTTCTCTGATGATGAATTGCCTGTTGAAGGTACGGGGCATAACTGGGGTCTTTACATTACGGTGAAGTGCGAATATTTCTACGTCACTCATGTCATGATTGACAGGGGTTCAGGTGCAAATATCTGCCCTATTTCTACTTTGCAAAATTTGAATATTAGTGTTGAGAGGATGAGGCCCAACTATGTATGTGCCAGGGCTTTTGATGGTGCAAAATCAAACTCCATTGGCAAAATAAAACTAATGTTGATTATAGGGCCTTTTGAGTTCACCATAGAGTTTTAAGTATTGAATATAGACTCCTCTTACAATCTGTTGTTGGGAAGACCGTGGATCCATATGGCCAAAGTGGTTGTATCTACATTGCACCAAATGATCAAGTTTGAGCATGACAGGAAAGAAGTGGTTATTCATGGTGAAGGGGAGTTGTGCACCCACGAAGATTCTCCCTTGTCCCTTATTGAATCAAATAATGTAGATGAGACATTTGTCTATCAAACTTTTGATACAGTGTCGGTGAATCGTATCGTTGAAGGGCAGGTTATTCTGGGGCCACAATTGTCTTCCACTTCTATCATGATAGTGAGTGAGCTTTTGAAATATGGATTTGTGCCAAGGAAGGGTTTGGGAGTGTCTCTGCACGGTATCGTTCATCCCATATGTTCGAGAGAGAATATGGGCAATTTTGGTCTGGGATTTGAACCTATGGCTGAATATTTGAATAAGGCCAAGGGAAGAAGAAAGAAAACATGGTCACTCCCTCATCCAATGCCACTACTCAGTGAATCATTTCTCAAGAGTGATGTCACGAAACCTGTAGAATTTGAAGCTGAATTGGTTGATGACTTCCAAAACCTGCTGATTGATGTTGACATGGTTGAAGCAGGAGAGGGTACCAGTAAGGCAAACGTGCAGTTCATAGGTCCTGAGGTCTAGCTTAACAATTGGGAAGTCACTCCTCTCCCCATCAGGAGGGAGTTTTGGTAGTTCATTTTGTTTTTCTTTCTATTTATCTGAGTTATTCCAGTGTTGTAATTCAGAATTTAGCTTGTTTACATTCTGTTGTCATTTGTGTTTAAACCCTCTTATCTTTCCCTTTTCATGAAATACAATGTCCCCTTATTTTGTGTCTAATATATTTTGATTTTGTCTTTTTCTTTATACAGTTCTCTTTATGCTGATTCTAATGATATGACATGCATGTAGAATTTTTAGCCTAATCTTAAAATCCAAAATAATCAAGATATAATGAAGCAAGAGGAGAAATATGATGAAGAAGAGGCACTAGAGGAAATAAGCAAAGAGTTGGAATAGTTTGAAGACAATCCAAATCCTAATTTGAATAAAACTGAGCCAATCAATCTAGGGAATCAAGAAGATGTCAGGGAAACTAAAATTAGTGTACATGCTTTGCCGCAACTAAAATATGGAATGATTCATGCATTAATTGATTATAAGGATGTTTTTGCTTGGTCTTATGATGATATGCCTGGTTTAAGCACTGAATTAGTGGCTCATAAATTGCCAACTGATCCCATATTCGCCCATGTGAAACAAAAGTTGAGGAAGTTTAAAACTGATGTAAGTATCAAAATCAAAGAAGAAATCATGAAACAACTTAAAGCCAAAGTTGTTCGAGTGGCTCGTTATCCTATGTGGTTATCCAATGTTGTTCCTGTCCCAAAGAAAGATGGTAAAATTTGAGTATGTGCTGATTACCGTGATTTGAATAGAGCAAGTCTGAAGGATAATTTTTTGTTGCCCAACATCCATATTTTGCTGGACAATTGTGCTAAACACGAGGTTACCTCTTTTGTGGATTGCTATGCCGGATATCACTAGATTATTATGGATGATGAAGACGCAGAAAAGACAAAGACAAAAAGTAAGTATGACAAAAGTACTTTTTGTCTTTGTCTTTTCTCCCTAAATTGGCAAGGTCTCTTTATTATGCAGAAAGTGTTGCCCAATGGGGCCTTATATTTGACAGATATTGAAGGCAAAATGGCAGAGATGGCTATCAAGACTGATGCAGTCAAAAGATATTATGTATGATATTTTATCCTTTGTTGGTTCTATTGCATGTTTAGTACTTGCATTCTTGAAGGTTGATATGATGAAGGCATTTCATTCTGCTATTCAAACATCGTGTCATCCTTTGTTTACCCCGTTTGAGCTTAGTTTTATTTATCTTTCATACCCCTCTTTTGGAATCAAAATAGACTAAAAAATAAAGTGTCCAGAAAAAGACAAAAAGTAAGTATGAAAAATACAAGAAAAAAAAAGAAAGAGAGAAAAATTTTAAACCAAAACAAAGAGCAAGTTGATGGAACTCCGTGCGACCTGATTCTCCTCTCTTGGGAGTGAGCTACGTAGGCTGCCCTATTCAGGGCTCGGTCCAACTAAATAAATATTTTAGAGTTACCCAGTCAACAAAAACCGGGGCATGAGTTAATGTGTTGTTTGAGTCAATTCCAAAAGCTGGAAGTCCCACCCCCACTTCAAGTGTCGTTTGAGCCTCTTGCCCTCTTTTTTCTAACCCTATCCAAAATCCAAGTTACAACCAAAGAAAGTCCTTCAGATCAATTTTTGATAATGTTAAGACTATGCATGCAATGGATATGATGATACATGTTGGAGTACTACTTGTTTTCGTCAGCATAAGAAATCAGGAAAGAAATAAAAATGAGAGAGTCTTATCGGTGAAAACCCTCGCGGGCACCATAAGGAGATGTGGAGTTGAGAGAAATAAAAATGAGAGAGTCTTACTAGTGAAAACCCTCACGGGCACCATAAGGCTATGGGGAGTTGAGAGAAAATAAAAATGAGAAGTCTTATTGGTGAAAACCCTCATGGGCACCGTAACGCGGCGACGAGCTCGAAAGAAAGTTGAAAAGGAAAGAGGTTTGTTGGCGAAAGTCTTTTAAGATATTGTCAATTGAATGAGATATATAATTCCAACAGGTTGGAAGAAGCAGCAGCGATAAAGGCACAAACTCAACAACAAATGGGAAGTTGCATAGGAAGATCAGGCAGCTTAATCCAAAATGCATGTCATAGTCATTGGAGTTGGTTGCCATCTTCAGATAGGTTTTCTTCTTTGTTAAAAAGAGGGACATTGCCCTTTTATTTCATTTACATATTCATATTTTTGTCCTTTTATGTCTTTTATCAAAAGAAAAGTCACTATCGTTTCTTTACATTCTTTGAGTCTATTCTGTGTCAAAACAAGCAAGAAAGAATTTCAAAACTTGCTACCAGTTTTTCCAATTGTATGAGGAAAAGACAAAGACCAGCACATGAAAGAAATATGATTGTAATTCAACACAAACCAAAGGAAGTCTATCAACTGACAGGCTGCTGGGTTCATGGGAGTATTCAGATTTGGAAAAGGGTGCATCTCAGAGGCCTGGTAAGATAGAAACTCATTGTTCGAGTTAGAACTCATTTCCCTCAATATGGATCCGGGTCAATGACACGAAAAGATAGGGAAAATTTCAGTGATATGAAACAAAGGTGAAAGGAACAACGATTGGAGCAGATGCTTGGGAAGCCAAGTGCTGCAAGCCAACACTAAGTTTTTAACTGACAAACTTTCTTTGTTGAAACAGGGGCAAATTCACTTCACTTAATTTTGTTACCATTGGAAAAACTCATCCATGGGGATTTTACTTTCTGTTCAGGACCTTCCTGAAAAATGGAATTTTACTTTCTGTTCAGGACCCTCCTGAAAAATGAGATTTTACTTTCTGTTCAGGACCTTCCTGAAAAATGGGATTTTATTTTTTGTTCAGAACCCTCTTGAAAGATGGGATTTTACTTTTTGTTCAGAACCCTTCTGAAAAATGGGATTTTACTTTTTGTTCAGGAACCTCCTGAAAAATGAGATTTTACTTTCTTTTCAGGACCCTCCTGAAAAATGAGATTTTACTTTCTTTTCAGGACCCTCCTGAAAAATGAGATTTTACTTTCTGTTTAGGGACCTCCTAAAAATGGGATTTTACTTTCTGTTTAGGACCCTTCTAAAAAATAAGATTTTACTTTCTTTCAGGATCCTCCTGGAAAATGGGATGTTACTTTCAAAAATGAAATCTTTCTTTATCATAATATTTGTTTGGGATAATTTTCGTTCTAGTTTTATTTTGATTTCTGGAGCCCACCTGAAGAACAGGGTGATGAAACTGTAAGTCAGGTGCCCGCCTGGAGAACAGGGTATGAAATCGAAAGTTCATGAAACCGAAAGTCAGGATCCCGCCTG
>NW_025870214.1:0-4121 GCF_002878395.1 Capsicum annuum
TTTTTTTTTCATAGCCGTAGTGTAGGTCAGCTTTTTTGCACCTCGACTAAATCCACGAGATACCTGCCACCTCCCACCAGCAACATATAGCACGTAACTCTATCCAACGAGACTAGGACAGATGGGAAGAATCACCTAGTGTTTTTGCCTCTGTTGAGATTTGAACATGAGACCTCAGGTTCTCAACCCACTTCATTGACCACTAGGCCACACCCTTGGGTTCTTACTAAGCGACACCATTTTGAGTTATATAATGTAAACAATCAACTTTGGACATGTCAATTTGGTATCAAAAAATTATGACCAGTTGTTGCTATTCACAAACCGAAAAGATAATACTTTTAGGCGGAGTCGAGATTGACAGCTCTATTAAGACATTTAGTTACTATGGCTTTGCATTCCAGTATAATAAACTTCCTAATCATATTTTTCCTATCGTTATAATTGATTTTCAAATGCTTATTTTGCTTATAATTGTACTGCATAACACGAAGGTAGGATTTAGATATCTCATTTCAAGTTTTAAAATTTTGGTTAGACACCACATAGAGGTATCAAACGAGCCCAAATAAAGGTCGTCTTATCGTTTTTCTTTTAGCAAAAAAGGTGACCCAAAATTTTAGTTCAAACTGATGAATTTTTAACAAAAGTCCAGCATGTTGTCACATTTGGAACATACAAAAGTTAGCAAAACACAAGATCCTTTTTTAAATTAGTAATTCTTTTCTTTTAATGAAAATCCTTTTTTAAATAAGTAATTAATTGCCCGAATTAAGAGAAACTCTTTTTTTTTGTGAAAAGAAAAAACATAAAGCTACAAAAGCTGAAGAGAAATAAGTTGAGGCCTAAAATTAACAGCAC
The DNA here is from genome assembly GCF_002878395.1 of Capsicum annuum. Taxonomy (NCBI): domain Eukaryota; kingdom Viridiplantae; phylum Streptophyta; class Magnoliopsida; order Solanales; family Solanaceae; genus Capsicum; species Capsicum annuum. The sequence goes on from NW_025870214.1 coordinate 862, forward strand.
CTAGCAACTCATGAATAATTTGTTGGTATATCTCTGGAATAGGGAACAGAAATGGGGCAGGGGTAAAGAAGGAGAAAATAATTGGATGACAGATCACTCCAACAAAGAAAGACAGTCTTAAGATAAGTTCATTACCTTGTAGTACTGTCAATATGGTAGAAACATCCACTTCTGTCAGTCTCTTGCTCAATGTCACCAGGAAATCATATATCAAGTCACTAAGAAGCATAAGAAATATAATTTAATTAAAAAGGGTTCAAATATATGAAATTAACTATAGATTAGTGTTCTTGCTTCTACAAGGATTCACAACATGATTAAAATATAAAGATGAAAAAGGACCGAAGTTACCCAAATTCACTGCAGTTACGGTTACTCTTTTGAAAGCTAAGTAAGAGGGTATTCTCGTTTTTTGTTACTTTAAAAGATTATTAAGGTAGGCAGATACAAGGCATGCAAGGAAGGGAAAGAGGAGGGCAGGAGAAAGTTAGTCCATGCTGCCACTTATCCGCCACCTGCGGGGAAGGGTTAGAGGGGGATGAAGAGTTGGTGCCAACATGCCCTATAACCCCTTTACCCCTGAATTTTTTGAATCTGAAATTATGGTATGACCTGAATTATAGAAACCCAACGGTATGCTCATCCAAATCTAGAATAAGGTCAATTCATGATATCCAAAAAATGATTTAATAGTGAACATGCATTGCATATGAAATATCAGGAGAATTTAATCCAAAACTTAACTTTGTTTCCTGAGGTTTGCTTAGGAAAGAACATCAGAGAAATCTAGATCTATCTGCTCCCACAGGAATGAGCTAATTTCCTTCTCATTTCCTCATATGGCAATCTTTACAAGTTAAAAGAAAGCATATAGACGGAAAGCATCATAGAAGACAAAAGAAATATGTAGGCATGCATACTAAGTCAAAGTTCTTCACTTAACAGTTCAAGTTAGAGAGTAGTCAATTCAAATATAGTGATTACCTCGAGCAAACTCCAAAAGTGTACAAGTATGAGAGCAGAAGTGTCAGGTTCCTAACAGAGAGGTTATCTTCATTCAGATACTCATCCTAAATAAAACACACAAGAAGTTACATACATAATTCATTTTATTTCGCTGCTATATGAGACGGGTCAAGTAAGCAATGCTTTTAAACACTACTGCATATAACAAAACAATTTTTTTGTTGGAGAAAATATCAGGACATATTACGACGAATACGAGAAGATTAATTGCTCCTCTTTTTTGTGGATATAAGTGTTCGATCCATAAAATAACCACTTGTGAATGTGTCAATACCTCAAAAGATTTAGCCAAAGATGCCAGAAGTTTTGCGCCAAAGTCCATCCCAACCAAACATGCCATGCCAGCAACAAAAGCAGCAAACACTGCTGCATACCTTTTAGACAGAATATAAAAGAAATATGTGTGAGAGTGCATACGCATTAATAGAACTTTGAGGTATACCAGCGATGACAGAAACATTCCAACAATAAAAGGATAGTCAGTTAACACTAACAACTAACTAGTTAGTCATCACCAATCTTCAAGTGTTAAAAAAGGAAACAATATGGTGGTGGCAAAACTCAAAGAGGGTGCATACTCAGATATGCCATCCACTTATGATGTTTACTACAGTAACTACACTACAATCAACCATCACATAAGCAAATAAATATTACCCAGAGTATAATGCCAGAGAACACTAACCCATTGGCATTGAACACCAACTATGCTAGTGGTAGCTGAAGAAGGAAGCATCCTAGATTTACATAAGAAGATAAAAGTGCGTAGATAAAATGTCAAACGAATTATAATCCCAAAAAGAGAAGGATGATCGCAAACTGGTAAAGAAGTGGAATGCTGATTTATATTGCTTCCAAGAGACAAACTCTATCTCTCTCTTTCTTTCTAGTCAAACAGCTAAGGAACAATAGATGGCTGGACCTGGCCGAGCTAAAAGCACAAGTAGCTAGTGAAGGTATCCTGGTTATGTGGGACAAAAGGAGATGAGAATGTAAGAAGAAATTGACAGGCTATCATTCTCCGACTGTAGTTTTAGAAGAAATCAATACAAGTTTCAAATGCACCTTTACTGGAGTTTATGCACCATGTAAAAGGAAAGCACGGAAAACTCTTTGCAAGGATCTGGCTGCTATTCAAGGATTGGGTTTCAGATTGCCTTTTTCCAAAGATGCGACATGAATATCAGATAGCCTTTTTCCAAAGAAGTTGACATATCCTAAGGGGCAGCGTCTTTAAAACCTTAGAACAGTTCCGTACGGAAGGGAGAATGGAGAAAAGCTTAACTGCTACATTTGTTACTCTCATTCCCAAGAAGAACGGAGCAATGGAAATAAAAGATTCTAAGCCTATAAGTCTGCAACAACAACAACAAACCCAGTGTATTCCCACCTAGTGGGGTCTGGGGGGTAAGATGTACGCAGTCCATACCTCTACCTCTGATGAAGTAGAAAGGCTGTTTCCGATAGACCTCCGGCTCAAGGCACGAGATACCACACAAACACATAGTGCAGCACAGAAGCAGATTACATAACATAAATACGGCACCCATAAGTAATATAAAGCAGAGGAAAGCAGGGGAAAGCACACAGATTCGTAATACAACATGGAACACGGAACACGGAATCATGACAAGAATAAAACCCCCACCAAGTAATTCCCTACACTAGCGACCCGAACTGGCCCTAATCCTCTGCCGTAATTCGCGTCCTCCAGACCTTCCTATCTAGGGTCATGTCCTCGGTGAGCTGCAACTGTTCCATGTCCCGCCTAACCACCTCACCCCAGTACTTCTTCGGCCTACCCCTACCCCGCCTAAAACCATCCAACGCTAGCCTCTCACACCTACGGACCGGGGCATCCATGCCCCTCCTCTTCACGTGTCCTAACCATCTCAATCGTGCTTCCCGCATCTTGCACTCCACTGAAGTCACACCAACCTTCTCCCGGATAGTCTCATTCCGAACTCTATCCCCTCTAGTCAGTCCACACATCCAGCGCAACATCCGCATTTCTGCCACCTTCATTTTTTGGATGTGGGAGTTCTTAACTGGCCAACACTCCGCTCCATACAACAAGGCCGGACGGACTACCACCCTGTAGAATTTGCCTTTAAGCTTGGGCGGCACCTTCTTATCACACAGCACCCCCGACGCGAGTTTCCACTTCATCCATCCCGCCCCAATACGGTGCGAGACATCCTCGTCAATCTCACCGTTACTCTGGATCACGGACC
>NW_025870215.1:0-1029 GCF_002878395.1 Capsicum annuum
AAACTTGAATATCATATATTCTTGAAGAAGGATTTGATTCTTGTTATAGGTTATGATCTTGAGAGAAACCCTTCTTTTGATGTTGAAGATAAATGAGGAGTTATGTTCTTCAATTAATGAGATTTGGGTCTTCAAATTGAAACCCTAGCTTGAGTTCTTGAGAGGATTTTGAGAAGAGGAGTTTATTTTGCTGCAAATAAGCCTTAATACCATGTTTGGGGTATATATAGGGGTGGAAGATGACCAAAATACCCCTAAGGAACAATTATGGTCAAATCTGTCCCTAATTAACTGTCTGATAGACTGAAGTAAATTGAACATAACTTTTTATTTAGATGTACAAATAGGATGAAACCAATTTCATTGGAAAGAAGACTCAAAGATATTTCTATTGATATATAGCAGCTCTCACAGTTCATTATACACAGGAAGTTATGATAGTTTTAAGTTGACTGAAATTTTTGACCTGAAATACGCACGAAATGCAGGAGCATTTCAAACTAGTGAGTTAGCCACTGAAATGAGCCCAAAATGTGTCTAATATGTACTAGGGACTTTCCCCATCATAACGCAACTTGAAAATCTAAAAATGGAGGTCAGGAAGGTCATCAAATAAAACCCCGAAGTTAGGAGGTCTAAAATGAGAGTAAGTGTTGAACTTGAACACTTAGCAAAAATTTCTTTTCTAAGTGTTGGAATCCCTCATGGAGCTTTACGAGCTAAATTTGACATATGATTTTTATGGGGTGTTACAATATCTCCCCCTTGGGAACATTCGTCCTTAAATGAGACTAACTAAGAGGGGAGAAAAGACAACTGACGTGAGTACTGAGCATGAACAACTGAATATCATTTCATGGCTAACATGACTGACAAGATGAATATATCATACTGAACATGCATATCTGATGCATGCATAACTGATTTATGAATGAAGGACTGAGTGTTCTGATGAACTAAGTTTTCTCAAAATGAGAATGCATATCTGATGCATAACTGATAAGCTGAGTCCATGCATATTTGATGCAT
>NW_025870216.1:0-1439 GCF_002878395.1 Capsicum annuum
ACCATTTTCAAGTCACTGCACTTAACCATTTTCAAGTCACTAGTACACATTTCAAATCACTACACTTAATCGTTTTAAAGTCACTAGTATACATTTCAAGACACTACATTTAGTTATTTTCAAGTCACAAGTTCATAATTTCAAGTAACTTAGTTCACATTTCAAGTGATTACACTTAACCATTTTCTAGTCAGAAGTACACATTTCAAGTCACTACACTTAACCATTTTATAGTCACAAGTATACATTTCAAGTGACTACACTTAATTATTTTCAAGTCACAAATTTACAATTTCTAATGACTACACTTAACCATTTTAAAGTCACAATTATACTTTTTAAGTCACTACACTTAATCATTTTAAAGTCACAAGTAGACATTTCAAGTAACTATACTTAACCATTTTCAAGTCACAAGTTCACAATTTCAAATGACTATATTTAATCATTTTCAAGTAACTAATTCACATTTCAAATAACTACACTTAACCATTTTCAAGTCACTACTACACACTTCAAGTCACTAAACCATTTTCAAATAACTAATTCACATTGCAAGTCACTACACTTACAACATTTTCAAGTCATTAGTACACATTTCAAATTACTACACTTAACTATTTTCAATTAACTAATTCACATTCAAGTCACTACACTCAAACCATTTTCAAATAGCAAATTGACATTTTAAGTCACCATACTTAACAAACACATAACATCACCTGGAGTTCGTTCTTCGTCTGTCGGCGACACATCAGTATTTGCCCCTTTTATCCAGTTTTGTTTATGATCCAAAGGGATTAAACCCTATTAACTAAAAGTCACGTAATATTTGATAGTAAAAGGATTATGATTTTGACTCATTAAACTACCAATTAAACTAATTATCTAAAATATCTGAAATTTTTAATAAATTTTTAAAATTTATTTTGAAACTCCATAGACATAAATCAAATATGTATATTGACTAAAAAGTACATTTCGGACCTATTGAAATTATTACGATACTAATTCAAGATCGTCCAATTAAAGATTGACCATTATCGGATTTAACTTTCTCAACTCAATAACCTCATTAATGACTTAAATTACGCCGAACACCTCAAGAATTGGTACTACTCATTTCGTGAGTCATAATCCACGTATACAAACTATGGAGAGTGCTAAAATAGAGAAGATGAGAAAATTTTACAAACGACTGGGAGGGTCGTTACATATATATTATATCATTTAGCTAGGATGACATAGTTGTTTGAAGCTCACATGGATTCTTGAAATTGAATAAAATTATGGCATGAAGGAATGAAAGTCTTGAATAAAGTTTTAAGTAAGTAATCAAGATTTTTTAATATAGTACTTCTTATATTTATTTATACTATATTAAATTGATACTTAATTTAACGTTATATATCTATTTATACTCTATTAAAAGTGTGAAG
>NW_025870217.1:0-5791 GCF_002878395.1 Capsicum annuum
CATCTTCTTTTATTTATCCAAATTCTTCAAATTATTTCTTTCATTTTTTCCAACTGAGCTTGACAATGTCGAGCGCATCTTCCACTATTTTTTATGATAAAGATTTTTGATATTGTAAGTGCGGTTATGAATCTCTGTTAAAGACTTCTTGGACTCAACAAAATTTGGGTCATAGATTTTTTACTTGTAAGATTTAAAAGGTAATATTTTTTTATTTAATTAGTTGATTAATTATTGACTTGTAATTGTTTTGTAATTGTGTTCTCTTTTTCTATAGAAATTGGGTGGATGCAATTATTTTTATTGGTATGAAGAACGACACCCTTCACAAGCAAATCGTGTAATCTGGATTTGTTGAACAAAGTCAAGGCATCTGAAGAGAAACAAAATTGAGCAAAATGATACTACATTGTTGCTGTTATTGTTACTGGTTTGCTGTTGTTGGGCACATGGATATTCAAGCCTAATTGTTGAAATTTTTATGGTGGTGTGTGTATTTGCTACTGATTTAGTGTTGTCGAGCACATGGATATTCAAGCGTAACTGTTGGAAAATATAAAAAAGATTTAGGCATATGTTGTAAAATTTAGGTCATCTATTGGAAATTATCAAACAGGTCTTCCCACTGTTACAACAGATTAGACTTAGATTATTAGATTATTCATACAAATAACATCGGCGTAATGCAACAGATGACCAACCTTATACAGCAGATTAAATATATTTTACAACAGATTGACAATCTATTGCATTATAAAAAACTCAACTTTCATAAAAAAGAAATTATTGCCTCTACATCTATATGTACATGTAATAAAGTGAAGGATGACTTGAAATTAAAAATTGCTATTCACAGGTTCTTCTATATACACAAGCTTCAAGCATCCAGTTAGTATCCCATAAGCCCAGGCCTTTTGCAGGTTTTCCACAGCGTTATCGCACAGAAAAGTTGTTGGCTCGGCCATTTCTATGCCGGTCAGCAAATATTCAATGTGTGCAAGAGCGTGCGAGCCGCTCGCTTTAGCAGCATCATCTTTTGAAAGGATCATTCCTTTTGTTTCGACCTTCAAAATCTCATAATTTCTTCATCAACACTTCCTTTGGCAAATGATTCATCATTTTAATCTTCTTTAACAAGATGGGCAACATCACCATCAGTGGCTCCACGAGGAGAAAAATATCGAAATTGTCGACGAGAGGTACGTCGGCTTCATAAAAATTGATCTTTCCCTCCTCTAGTAGTATCTCAATAGCTTGATAATGCATGTCGTTCACAATAATGACTGCAAGAATCCTTTTTTCCTCGGTCCAGCTCTTGCCGTGTGGATTTGGCCTCTCTCCTCTAACCTATATTATAATTTATTCTTCATCCAAGACCAACGTAGTAACTAGGAAATCAAGTCCCACGCCAAGGGCTAACGCCTCCCATTGAGTTGCTCGTACCTATTCTTGAGCTTTTCGCAGAAGTCGAGGTCCATTATCCTATCAGCTGCGTCATAAGCTTTCCGGTACGTTAATTGCCTTTTCCTCATGAGGCAGAGAATTATGTCAACATGTTGTGATATAAGAAGTCAATTTTTAAATAGGTTAGTAATTGTAAAAATGCAACGGATGGTCCATCTGTTGCATAGGGTTCTCTGAATCAATAATCCAATGCAACTTATGCAACAGATGGATAATAAGTTGCAACAGAACCACTATCAGTTGCACCAGTATACCTAGCTGTTGCAACAGATGTTAAATCTGTTGCATAACTTCTTATTCATGGGGTAGATTAGAAGGGCTAGGTTAGGAAAAGTAAACTTGTCTTGTTCTCGTACGGCATACGCATATCAGTCATAGTGTGGAAGTCTTGAGGGGGAAAGCGAGGCTTGGGGTAATCTGGTGCGCCTAGCTTGGCATTCTTGGCCTGTTGTAGATCCCTCTTCTCTTCGGTGACAAGTTCCGCATATATGTCCTCCTTCTTGACTGGCCCCTGAACTTCAACAACTTTTGGAGAGGGAGGAATTACAATTTTTTTTGATTTTCGACCGGAGAGTACGTCTCTAATTGCTCTTTTATTTCTCCTAACCAACACTGTAGGAGTGTGTAGCTCCCTCACCTTCTTGTATGGTATGACACACCTCTTGGATTTAAATTACTCGATAGCTTTAGGATAGCCTCTACTTTTTCAAAAAGTTTATCCTATCTGTCCTTGCACTCTTCACATTCATAATAAGAATACGAGGGTGAAGAGGTGTGAGAGGGACCTGTGTAAGGGTGAAAAGGGGTTTTTTCAAACATATTTATTATTTCTTGAGCATCAACATACTCATCATCACGAGTGGTAGCAACATCAACATGCCTACCACTAACACCAACAACTCCACCAGAAGAAGTACCCGGATTTGCCTTAGTAGGTTGGTCATGAAGAGCCTCAACATTAGACTAACCTTTCCTAACTGCTCTTCTTATGGCTGTTGCTCCAGCCAATTCCTTCTTTATTGACTCTACTGTTGGGTTTGCTATAGTATCAACATGACCTAGAGTAATATAATAAGTCATCACCGACTTCTCAGTAGGCACTATCCATGGATACACAACCTATAAAAAAGAAAAAAACAGATGTATTTAAATCATATAATATAATAATTTTCATAGTTGGGCTATATTTAAAGAAAAACCCATCTGTTGCATAGTTTGCAGTATATGGTTAAAATTCGTTTGAGTCTGGTTCAAAGAAACAGAGCAACATATGGATAATGTGATGCAAAATATAAATCATCTGTTGTAACAGTTGCACAAGATGGGTAATCTGTTATGCAACAGATGATCTGTACGTTGCAACAGATGAACAATATATTATTAGATTACACATCTGTTGCATAATTTGTAGTAGATTGTTAATCTGTTAGGAGTCGGGTTTAGAGAACCAAAGCAATAGATGGATAATCTGAGGCAAGATATCAATCGTACCTTGTCGCAACAGATGTCCCATCTGGTGCATCAGATATAACATCTGTTGCACCAGATATACATCTATTCAATATCTTTTTTTAAGTAAAATTATTTTACTTGAAGAAGACGTACTGCATTATCTAGAGGATTAAAGAGATCCGCCTCCTTAATATTGGTGTTGCTCTTTGCAGACAACCACCTAAATATCCTTGGATGAGAAACCGCATTTGGGTAATCCATTAACTGCTTTCGGGGGGAGGAATGACTTCAAATGCCCAAGCCTAAAAAATGTAAACAGGAAGCAAGCAAAAAAAAGTTATAATAACTATATTCAATATAAATTAATGGATGAGTAAAGTTAGTGATTAATTTTACCATGAAAGCCCAAGAAAAGCCGTATAAGGTGGTCATTCCTGAGGATAACTTTGTCAGAAAATATTGGATAGTCAAGTAGAAGCTGTCATATCCCCAGAGATAATTGTTGAATTTATCAAAATCCTCAGCACGCACCAACAAATCATCTTATATGACCTTGCTGACGCCTCTTACCGATATAACCGAATGGGAAAACCAAAATAAGCATAATTTCTCCCTGTACTGCTGTGGTATGGTTTTATCCTCGAGATCTGTCAACAAATCCGATGCTTTGTAGTCACGTCGAGCAATGTCAAACAACCCATCTATTTTTTCCTTGTGTTTTCTATCCTTGGATCTTTTGCGGGGTGGTGGTCTTTCTGGACGATGTCATCTCAAGCCCGTCACTATGGAAAACTTTTGCAAGCCAAAAAAATAGGCATACCATAGTAGTTGATCCAGATTTCATCCATCTTCTTTTTCCTCCCTCCTCCGGATCTTTATCATCCCATCCCCCATGTACTTAATCCTATACTTGAAAAGACCATATAACATTGTCATAGGGAAACAGATATGGGCAGAGGGGTCTTCAGGCAGCTCAAGAAAGCATCCAAATCATCTCTTCTTAAAAAGTCCACCTATGTTTTCGTTCTTCATAATTTTGATAAAATGTTCAAAAATTTTCTCCATTTGACATTTAAGTACAATTTGACTAGTTAATTATTTTGCTTCTGGGTCGTTTAATGGAATCACAACTTGAAACCTGTCAATACTAAAAGTTTTGACAGGATCATGCTGGGATGTCGATATTAATTCATGCCCCATTAGTGATCCATTATCATCATGTTGATGATCATCCTCTTTCTCTTTCTTACTCTCTAATTCCTCCTCTTTCTCACTTTTATTTTCTTCATCACCATCTATAGACCCTTGTCCACCTCCCTCAATATTGTTTTTATTTCTCTCCTCAGTTTCACTTTTCCTTGACTGAGATTGTTCAGGAAGCTCCTCTGAATCCCTCTGTACTGTAGCCTTTTTTTGGGTGGTCAGACATTGATCCACTTACACTTTATTTTCTTTTGGAAGACATGTTTTACCTACAAACAAAGAAAAATAAAAATTACATTACAATTGATGTATGCATAAATTTTAAAAAATATATTACAAACACCACAAATGCCGACACACCAACAGCCACCACCACAAATACCACCAACTAATTCCAACAAACAAATACTATGAATACTGATACCACCGACATGCACTATAAACACCACTAAACAATGCCACCACCAATGCCACTATGCCAACCACAAACACCACCACCACCATCACCAATACCACAAATACCGTCCAATAATACCACGACAATCAATGGAACACTGCGACAGAAACTAAGAATTTCTCGAGTTCTTTCTACAATTTTACCATCAAAAATCAAAATTGTAAACCCATTCTCAAAGATAATACAACTAAAGGTTTTATTTTTCATCATTAACTTAAAAACCCTTATTTTTTTTTAAAAATAACAAATATAGAGCTCTTCTCAAACTCTGTTGCCTATGAAGACAAAGAAAATGACTGATACAAGAAAGAATGAAGTCTAAAATAACACCTATGTGGTAAAAAATAAGAAGAAAAGTGATCTGTTGTGGAGGGTTGAGCAAATTTATTGAGTAGTTGTTGTTTGTACTATATTGTTGAGTGAGAATAAGAGAGAAAGAGCAAGAACTCGAGATTTTAAATGATGAAACATTTTGTATGGGTTGATTTGTATTTTGAAAATGAATGACAAGTTTTGAAAATGTTAATTTGGTCCGAGCTTAATCAATTTCGGTACTATTAGTCTAACATATGAACTCAATTGAAATTGTAAAAAATAAATGTTCAGTATGTTGCATCAGATTTCTCATCTGTTGTAAATTATCAATTAGATTAGGTAACAACAGATTATGAATCTATTATAAATTATCAAATAGATTAAGTCATCTGTTGTGACAGATTACCCATCTATTGTAAATTATCAAATGGATTGTCATATGTCGCAACAGATTACCCATATATTATAAATTATCAAATAGGCGCTGCCATCTGTTGTGGCTGGCCCTATGAGAACTCACCTCTAGTCCTAGATTAATCAATAGTTGACCCAATGAGAACTTACCCTTAGTCTTAGATTATTCAATTAAGGTATTAGTACCCTGTCCTAGATTAATCAATTAAGGTATTAGTTGAACATATGAGGTAGTAAGAATCGGTTTGGCTTAGAGTTATCGATCGACGACTCTGGTCGGGAGAAATGCAGTACCAACTCATCATACAATTGCTAAAAGACTCAATTAAAGTTATAGTTGATCCTATGAGAGCTCACCCCTAGTCCTAGATTATTTAATTAAGGTATTAGTACCCTAGTCCTAGATTAATCAATTAAGGTATTAGTCTAACATATGAGGTAGTAAGAATTGGTTTGGCTCAGACTGATCGATCGACGACTCTGGTT
>NW_025870218.1:0-4564 GCF_002878395.1 Capsicum annuum
ATGAGATTGAAAACTTTGACATGACCACCTTGCATTATTGAAGCGTTTATCAAGAGAGTTGCTTGCATGTGTTTACATGAGCTTTAAAGAAAGAGTTCATTGAGTTGATTTACTGCTATAGTGGTCCTAAACATATGTTTTGAAAAATAGAGACTATAAGATGCTAATAATGACTCAGAGATACGACTTTCAAGTCAATGGTATGACGATACCATTTGTTGAATGTCCTAACAGAGATAGATTTTTTTTCAGAGTTTGTTTTCAGAGATTGCATATTTTAAAGAATTATAAATGGGCTTAAACAGGGTTAGGTGGTTGTCCGAAGAAGGTGCGAGTCAATAAACTCATTTCGTGAAACCGAGTTTTATCGATAATGGTATATATTATTGTACGTTGACGATCGCCCTGTGGGGTAGTAGAGAAGAGACTCTGACCCTTGCTGCAAACTTAGGTTGGGGGCTTGGCTGCCGAGTTAATAAAAGGTTCCATATAGCCCGTGGAATTACAGAACTGTAGGGTATACCACCTAGCGAAGAAGTAAAACAAAGAGTGTAATAGAGTTCAGATGAACTTACAGAGTCTTTTAAATATGCCCATGTGATTTTACCTTATGATATATTTACGAACTATTTTCGAACTGCTCTCATTTATGTTGAATATAAATTATTAATTTTTATTTGCTCTGTGTACCAGTACATCTGTATTGACCCCCCCCCCCTTCTAGGTTTTGAGGCTCAGTCTAGGGGTCTTGATAAGTAGTAGATTCTTCAGACAACAGTGTAGAGTTTAGTTGGTGAGCCTTTAATTTTTCAAAAGGCCTAATGTCTTGCAGTTATTTATCATTATTATGATTTTGGTCTACTGGGGACCTTGTCCCAGTTTTCAAACATTTTTGTTTTGATATGTAATAGAAATTTTGCAGACTGAGTCAGATATCATTTAGATGTTTTGAATTGTAGTTTTCATTATGATTTGAATTCAGATTTAGTGACCATTATTTCATTTCATTATGTATTTCCGCACAATTTTTTTTATATTTGAACAGTGTATGTGATTATAAGTTAGAAAGGCGTTCGAGCCTTCGTGGTTTGGGATGCTCGTCATAGATAGGACCTCCGTTTGGGTCGTGACAAACTTTGTATCAGAGCAGGGTTCATGTTCCCAGGGTGTCTGCTTAATCGCGTCGGGTAGAATATTATTTATGGATATGTAGCGCCCCACACTTATAAGCAGGAGGCTACTAGGCATTTAGGAATGTTTTCTCTTTTTGTGATTTAGTTCTTGCTTTGAAGTCTAATATGTCCTCTACTAAATTATCTCTTGCATTTCCGAAAACAGCCATGCCTCCATGTCACATTATCGATCAAAATGCCCAGATTGATGATGTCCGTGCTACTCATGAGATGAGGACACGAAACAGAGCTCAGACTATGGAGACTATTGTTACTCCGGGAGTCCCACCTACTTAGACCATCCCACCTAGGGCACCCAGAGCTCCCCGGTCAGGGACTAATCACACTCAGCCATATGAGAGAGAGGTCTCTAATACAAAATTCAGACAGTCCAACCATATACTTGAACAGTTGGTGGCCTCATAGACTCAATGGTGGGAAGATATTTGGTGTACATCTGTTACATCTGAGGCTATGAGGGTGGTTCAGTTCATGAGGATGAACCTACCCAAGTTTACTTGCACCAAAGTAGAGAAGGATCCACAGGAATTTGTGGATAAGATGGAGAAAGTTTTCAAGGTGATATATGTAGACGAGGTGGAAGGGGTGGAGTTAGCAGCTTAAAAAATTTACGAATTAGTGGTATAGAGAATGGTAGGATTCTAAGGGTGAGAATGGTGATCCTACGGTATGGGGAAAGATTGTGGAAGCCTTCCTAGATTGGTTCTTTCCCCTAGAGTTGAGGGAGGCAAAAACTGAATATTTTATGAATCTAAAGCAAGGAAAAATGAGTGTTAAGGGGTACATTCTGAAGTTCAACCTACTAGCCCGATATGCTTCGGGGATGACTGGCAATATGAGAGCCTGAATGAGAAAATTTGCATCTGGCCTTTTAGACAACTTAGTGCTTGAATATAAAGGGGAAATTCTAAATAGGGATATGGACTTCTCTAGACCGACATTCAATATGCAGCAGACGGAGAATCGCTAAATCTTGGCAGAAGTATAGGCATGAAAAGAGAGGCAAGATAGCAGACCAGAGCCACAGTTAGCAGTAGAGTGAAAATTAGAGTAACAGATATAGAAGAGACAGAATTGGGGTAATGTGTAGTCCGCAACCAATGCTCCATTTTCCAGAATCCCAGCCGATCAGAGACCCCAAAATTTTTAGTTTAGTTAGGGGACAAGAATGTAGGGTACGCAGTCTAAGGGAAGCATAGCTTAGACCTCTCGGTCATACCTATGCTTTGGGAGATGTAGGAGGAATCATCAAGGCAGATGTCATTTTGGTGCCATGGAATGTTATTTGTGTGGCCAGCCAGGCTATATCCAGAGGGATTGTTCTACGGTGAGTGGTAATGTTGGGGGAGCTGAGTCACACGCTAATTTTTCTGCACCACCGGCACCTCAAAAGGGCACCACTTTAGCTGCCGGGAGCGGTCATAATCGGTTGTATGCTCTGACCAACCACTAGTGGGCAGAAGCCTTACTAGATGTGGTCACAGGTATGTTGCAAATTTTCTCTCGTGATGTGTATGTATTTCTTGGTCCTGGGTCTACCCTGTATTATGTGACCCCTTATGTGGCAGTTGGTTTTAGGTTTGAGCACGATGTGATTGTTGAGCCTTTTTTTGTTTCCACTCTGGTCGGAGATATTGTTGTAGATAGAACGGTGTATACGGATTGTGTTGTATATGTTTGTATCTGGGATATTATGATAGACCACATAGAGCTTGAGACGGTTGACTTTGATGCTATCTTAGGAATGGACTAGCTCCATTTATGATATGCCATACAAAATTATCGAACCCAAAAAGTAACTTTTTCTTTTTCGAATGAACCAGTCGTAGAATGGAAGGTTCATTCTTTAGCCCCTAGAGGGAGCTTTATATTTTATATTACAGCTTGTAAGATTATTACCAGAGGTTGTCTATATTATCTGATCTGACTAAAAGATTCTAATATTGAGAGTCCATCTCTTCAGTTAGTCCCTGTGGAAAAATAATTTCCAGAAGTCTTTCTCGAAGATCTACAAGGTGTACCACCTAATATGGAGATAGAGTTTGGTATTGATTTGTTGCCAGACACCCGTCCCATCTCTATTTCACCATATAGAATGGCTCTTGCAGAGTTGAAAGAGTAGTTAGCAGATCTTCTAGATAAGGGTTTTATCTGACCTAGTGTGTAATTCTAGGGTGCACCAGTACTCTTCGTGTCCCTCCGTATGTGTATAGATTATCGTTAGCTGAATAAGGTCACTATTAAAAATAAGTATCCTCTTCGTTGGATTGATAATCTCTTTGACTAACTTCAGGGTGCTAAATACTTTTCATAGATCGACCTACGATCGGGATATTATCAGTTGAAGGTTAGAGAGTCAGATATTCCTAAAACAGCTTTGCGAACCCGCTATGGTTACTATGAATTCTTGGTTATGTCCTTAAGGTTGACTAACGCCTCTGCATCTTTCATGGACCTAATGAATAGAGTGTTCCATCAATTTCTGGATCTGTTTGTCATAGTTTTCATTGATGATATTTTGGTCTATTCTAAGAATGATGAGCACCATGTCAATCACCTCTGAATTATCATTCAGACTCTCAAAGATCATAAGTTGTATTCAATATTTTCCAAGTGTGAGTTTTGGCTTGAAGTTATTGCTTTCTTGGGGCATATTGTGTCTAGTGAAGGAATTAAGGTTGAGGCAGTGAGAAAATGGCCCAGACCCACAACTCCAACCAATATTCGAAGCTTCTTGTGTTTGGCAGGATATTATAGAAGGTTCATAAAGAGTTTTTCCTCCATAGCTGCACCACTTACTAAGTTGATACAAAAAAAGGTAAAGTTTGTGTGGTCTGATTCCTGTGAAAATAGTTTTGAGAAGTTGAAAGATAATTTCACCACTGCTCCTGTTTTGAATCTTCCATAAGGTACAGAGAGTTTTGTTGTGTATTGTGATGCATCCTGAGTGGGACTTGGGTGTGTACTTATGCAGCATGGTAAGGTGGAGGCTTGTGAATTTAGGCAGTTGAAGGTGCATGAGCGTAATCATCCTGCCCATGACTTGGAGTTTGTGGCAGTAATATTCGCATTTAGTATCTGGCGGCATTATCTTTATGGGGTGCATATTGATATTTTCAATGACCACAAGAGTTTGTAGTATGTTTTCTTGAAGAAAGAATTGAACCTCAGGCAAAGGCACTGGATAGAATTGTTAAAAGACTATGACATAAGCCCGCACTATTATTAGGGCAAGGCGAATATGGTAGCCGATTTCCTCAATAGGTTGTCTATGGGCAACCTCTCTCATGTTGAAAAAGCAAAAAGAGAGATAGTGAAGGATATTCACCGACTTACGAATCTTGGGGTGCGACTCTTGGATTCCAAAGATG
>NW_025870219.1:0-1339 GCF_002878395.1 Capsicum annuum
AGATGACGGTGCTGGCATAGACGAACGATCCTGATACTGAGGGTGACTCTCTCTTTGCGATCTAGTCTAACCCTGTCTGTGCTTCTTAGACCTAGCTCTCTTATTCCCTCTCATTCTATCTCTCTCTTTAATCTTGTCTACCTCAATCTATTGGGCATGAGTCATCAACCTAGAAAGATTCATCTCACTATTCAGCATAGTAGACCTACACTCCTTAACCACATAACTAGATACTCCAGTCACAAACTTACTCATACTAGCCCGATTATCAGCCACTAAGTAAGGAGCATACTTGGCCAACTGATTGAACTTTAGACAGTACTCCCTAATAGTCATAGAACCCTGTCCCAGGTTCATAAACTGTTCCACCTTCGCCTCCTTCATCTCCAAAGGGAAAAACTTATCCAGGAATACATCCTAGAACTCTTGCTAAGTTGTAGGGATAGCTCCCTCACCTCTACCTTTCCTCCAAGTAACAACCCAGTCATAAGCAGGGCCTTTCAACCTATACGCAGCCTACTCCACACTATATTCCTTAGATACATGCATCACCTGAGTAATCTTCTGCACCTCCTCTAAAAATAACCATGGATCCTCATCAGACTTGGACCCATAGAATTCCAGTGGATTTATCTACATGAAGCCACGAATGCTGGCAGCAGCTCAATCACCTCCCTACTGCTGTGGAGCTAGGGCCGGGTTGGCCTGAATATTTGCAGTAACAGCTTGGGCCAGCGCTTGAAAGGCTGCCCAAAATTCAGCATTAGAGACGTTTTCATTCAATGGGTCAGCGGGTTAAGGTTGCTGACCATCATTATTTCTTCTCGCTCGACGTGGAGGCATATTTTTGAAAGAGGAGAGCACGAATCAATAGCAGAGAGAGACACCTTAAGCATGATAGACTTCTAAAAGAAAGAATCATACTTTTTCCTAAAACGTCTTGTAGCCTCAAACTCATAAATGTGGCACGCTACACACCAATGATCAAGACTCTACTTAATGCGGCTTGTCAGACTCCCTAGGACACCTTAAAACCCTAGGCTCTGATACCATGTTTTTAACGCTCCAAAAATGGGTACCGGAGCATCACACGGTGCTTAAGGCTACGAGTAGCCCCAAGCTAACCCTTTGAGCCATTTTTATTTAGTTCAACACGAATCAATGGAGTTTCCATAAATAACACTCAAATATCAATAGAGTAATCATCATCTAAGAATAAAATAATTTTAGAAAGATAACAAAATACGACATATTAGTCATCTCCCAACATCTATACTAGTCTAAGAAAATCAATAAAACTAGCGAGTCATTGAGACATGCCCCAACTGACTCATACTCA
>NW_025870220.1:0-1486 GCF_002878395.1 Capsicum annuum
ATCAAAATTTATCCAAATTTACTTTTATAGAGACCGATCCCTTCTCATATTCATTCACAAAATAATTAATCAATTCTTCGACTACCAATTCAAGTTTTCACATTCAAATCCAACATCAACCAATACACAATCAAGATTCAAGCATACCAAACACACAAATCATTCAGATTACGTAAAAAAAAAAAGATAGAATTGGACCTCTCGATAATTGATTTATTCCGAACAATGGATTAGAACTCACGAACCAACAAGCCTCGACCAACCTCAATCTGAATCAACCCAGCCTCGGTATTTCACTATTTTTGCCAAACCAGTACCATAATCACGAATGGAGAAAGCCTGTACCCATTTTTTGCGTTATTTTCCGGCCGGTCTTGTCGAAGAAACAGAACGAGGGTAGGGTCTTGAACTGGAATCACGTTTTTGGTTTCGCCGTAGCTCTGGCGAGCTCGGCAGTCCCAAATGTCGAAGAATTCAAATCGGATTTACGATGACAGTAGATTTTCGATCAATCTCCGGTGGATTTCCCCCTTTTTCTCTAATTTTCTTCTCTTCGATCCGCTTCTCTCTTTCCCCGATCAACTCTCCTCTTCTCACTATTTCTCTATCTCTCTCTCGGTCTCTCACTCTCTCAATCTTTCAATCTCTTCTCACCATCTCTCTGTGTGTAGTGATGTGTGTGTGCGTTTTTGGTGAATTCTGAATGAATGTGGTGTTGTCCCCTGAAGAAGAAAAGAAAGAATCCCCTCATGTGTTTTTGTGTGTGAATATTGTTATGGATGGAATTTTTTTTTTTTTTTGGTGAGGGTGATCTGTGTCCTTTTGTGTATGAATTGTGTGCCTATATATTTCATTCAAGAATGAAAATTGATGATTAATTAGGTGGGCCCTCCCTTTTTGTAGTGTGCATGCTAGAAATGTAAGGAGGAAGTCACCTGGGTAGGTAGGGTAGGAGGATATTGGGCGGTGATGCGTCCTCTTTTAATTAGAGAGGTTGTTGGGATGTTTAAAAGAATATAAAATTTGTTAGGATTTGCTAAATGGGATAAAGATAAATATAAATAAATAAAAAAGCAAAATAAAATGATGAGGTGATTATTTATTTTGTTCTTCTTGTGGAAAAATTACCACGTGGATAGGATACGTGGTAAAATGAGGTAAAATAGTAAAACTGTTTTCGGGGAGGGATAAAATTAGGTGTCTACAGCTGTAATCCCACGCGCGATCTGTTTTTTTTTATTTCTATACTCTCTTCGCTTTATTTTAATTGACAGATTTTTAAGGAAGCTTTATTTTAAAAAATATTTTATTAAACTAATCTTATTAGTATTTTATTCGTTTATTTTTACTTATTCACTTTCATATTAACACAGAAATTAAAAGTAATAAATAATAAAAATAATTTTATCATATCAAATTTTTAAATATAATAAATTTATTGCACAAATTAGAGGTTTTAGATCACAAGGCCCGAGAAAGAGCAGGA
>NW_025870221.1:0-1467 GCF_002878395.1 Capsicum annuum
TAGAAGGAAAAAGGGGCAAGTCTGTCTTTGAGAGCTCACCCTATCTCCAAAATCCAACTGGGCATGATCATCACATCAGTGGTGGCTACTAGTACTCAGATCTTCACCAAAAAAGTACAGAAGTATATTATGATTACCAAAACCATGGGTACCAGTAGGCATTAGGGCTGGCAATTTCAGTCCATATTTGTGAAAAGAGTCTATTTAACCCATATTTATTGAATTGGATCACTCACATTTCAAATGGGAAAATATGGACTTCAACTCATTTTAAAAGATTATAAAAATATGGAGAAAATGGGTAAAATATGGATACCCATTTAAATACAGAGATCACCCACCTATGCTTAAAATTTTATTTTTTTTCTTTTCTAGTTTTTTTCTTTCTTTCTTTTTTCTTTTAATTTACTTTTTTGATTTTTCATTTTTCTCATTTTTTACTTGTTTCTTATAATTTCTTTTTTTCTTTCTCATTTTTTCATCTATTTTTTTCTTTTTTGTTTATATTTTTTTTCGTTTTCCCTTTTTTCATTCTTATTTGATCATTCATATTCGCTTGAGACCTACATGGGTTAATTAATTTAAGATTCTAGTTATTCCATTTACCCTATACAGTTTATAGCATCTCTTATCAGTTAAATATAATCCATAGTCTCACTGATTTATTATTATTATTTTTTTCTATCTTTTATTTCTCTTTTTTCTTCTTTTCCAATTTTTTTTTTGTTTTTTTCCTTTAATTTACTATTTTTTCATTATTTTTTCCTTTAATTTACTTTTTTTTCTTTTTCATTGTTTTGTTTTTTTCTAATTATTTTTTACTCGTTTCTTACATTTTTTTCTTTCTTCCATTTCATCAAGTTTTTTCCTTTTCAATTTTATTTCGTTTTTCTTCGCATTTTTTTTTGTATTTCCGTTTCCCCCTTTTTCATTCTTGGTTCGTCATTTTTGTCATTTTTCTTCTTTTTTTATATTTTTTTCCTTTTTTTTTCATTGCATATTATATTTTTAAAAAAATTACTTTAAAGTTATTTGTATCATACTATATATTTCAAATAATTTTATTATTTGTATTTGAATAGCTTAGTTGTCAATATGTATAATTTATCATTTGTAATTATATACAAATAAGTGTATGAATTAATTATATTTTCTCAAGACTAAAATATATAAATATACAATGTATTATTCAATGCAAATGTGTCTTTAGTATTTGTATATCGAATTTATCCTTTATATTTGTATATAAACTAGTATCATTAGTATGCATACGGTTCAAGTTGTACAAACATGTATCATTTGATACAAATGTAACATTTGTATTTGTATAATTTAGCAATTATATTTGTATAATTTTGTTATTTTTATTTGTATTTTTTAATTTATATCAATAAAATACAAGCTGTATCAATATATATAAATATAAGTGTTCGTAGAAAGAAAATAATTGTTCTTTTTCAATTGTTT
>NW_025870222.1:0-1901 GCF_002878395.1 Capsicum annuum
AGTCATGACTTTTTAGCTTTATAATTATTAAAATAATTAGTTCTTTTTAGAAACCATTTTTTTTTATACTGAGTTGGACAACAGATTATATATCTGTTGCATCAGATAAATCATCTGTTACAACAGATATATCATCCGTTACAACAAATAGTTAACCTGTTGCATCAGATAATATATCTGTTGCAACATATAATATATATATATATATATATTTTTAAAAATAAATTATCTTCATGACATCCAATTTTTTTGACTTTTTAATTATATAAATTAATAAAGATGATTTAAAAATAAGAATATTTCTGGTGAGGTTTTTACAGTTTAAATTGTGTTTATCATATATTTTCTTATTCTTTTCTGTGAAAAGAAATGACTTAATTAAATCAAGCTGGTGAGTTTTTTATTATTGTGACAAGTCATGACTTTTCAGCTTATTAAATTTAAATAACCTTTTTCTCAATTTAAAAATTGAATACACATGGTTTTCAATAATCATTCCGTTTCTTTTCTTTAATAAACATTTTTATTAATTGAGTTATGGCAACAGATTGTATATCTGTTGCATCAGATAACCCATCTATTTCAACAGATATACCATCTGTTGCTATAAATCGACCATCTGTTTAAGAAGTTTTTTTGATTTCTTCTAAAGGATTCATCAGTCGCAACAGATGAGGAATTTGATGCATCAGAAACGTTTTTTATTTTTTTTTGTTGAACATGTTTAGACAAAAGTCACAGTCATGACTATTCATTAACTTTTTTCTTAAAAATCATATCATCATATATCTTAATTAAATTAAACCAATGTTGTGACTTTTTTTAAATTAAATAATTTTTCTTTTACGATTATAATATCATTTAGTTCCTTATTATTTATTAATGAACCATTTTTAGAACAATTTCTCATCATGACTTTCACCACCATCTGTTGCCACAAGTGCTCAATCCCTACCTCCTACCGTCAACATGTTGAGCATAGGGAATAAATAGAATGATAATTAAATATTGAATAAGAATTAAAAATTCAAAGTCGACCAAAAACCAAACCAAAGATATACATGGATTTTTTTGAATCCCTTATAAGTAGATAGGATATAAAGAAGGAAAATACATACGCTAAGAGAAAGAAAAAACATAACCTAATTATTATTGTTATTATTATTATCATCATCATTATTATTACTATTATTATGGTCAATCTGACAATTTTCATCCAGCAGCAGCTGGGCCCTCCTCAGCCTTGTTCCGAAGTCGGTCAATTCCCTCTGAAGTTCATCAAACTGCCTTTGAAGTTCCTGCAGGACTCGATATGAACCTTTTTGTATGAATCTGGATCAACCATATTAGTATTGTAAGTATAGTAGAATGAACGAGCGAGTGAGGAGTGAGAGGAGGCCGGAGGGACCTATTTATAAAATGATTGAATTGGAAGGGACTGGACTTAGTAAAACAAAAAATCACGACTGTTCATATCCCTTAATTAAATAAAACTGGTGACTTTTCGAATATGTAAATTAAAAAAAAAGGGATCTAAATACAACATTTTATCCTTTTTATTGTATTTCGGAAAGAGACGGATTGGTAATCTATTGCAAAATATATTTCACCTGTCAGATAACTTACAATACAATATATGGACAATCTGTTGCAACAGATGGATATATCAGTTTGCTTTTCCATCAGTTGTGGCGTTTGTTGCACTTACTAGTCATCTATTTATTCAATTTCATCGAGAGCAATCGATTTTTCTACACACTTTTTGGCCAAACTCAATTTTTGCTCTTGGATTGCTTCTCTTTTTTCTTTGCAACCTTCAACCAAATTAATTTTTTGCTATTGGATTGATGGCAAAAATTGAATTTGGAGGCCAGCTTGAAGGATGCAAAGAAAAAAAGAGA
>NW_025870223.1:0-25856 GCF_002878395.1 Capsicum annuum
TATAAACTTTGGTTCTATCTTGTTAATAGCTTTATGTTTTTATGTGTCTACTTATATTTTTGGATAGGGAGCAGGACATATAGCTACTGAGTACAAGCCTAAAGAATGTTTCACAATGTTTGAGAGATGGTTATCATATGTACCTCTTTGAATCATCACAAAAAAGTAATTAAAAACTAAAAGTGTGTGGGGATTTATTCTCTATATATAATCTTTACCCCAAACAAAGATATCAGGACTCCAACAACTTGAAATATGTTCCTACTTAAGCTAAATATAATGAGGATCTTTATATGGAGAAATTTATAAATAAAAGTAAGATGTCAAGTCCTACAAACAACAACTACATCATAAAGGGTGTAACTATACACGTGGAGTCTAGAAAGCTAGGTGCCAAATCCTATTACCAGGAAATTTGACTCCCTTGAACATTTAATCAACAAGTATGTAGGAAAATTATTTTATTTCAAAATAATTTATTTGTATTAACTTGGAAAGCAAATAGTGTATTAAATAAGTTTTATATTTGTCAAGAACATAGCATTTGCATAAGTTTTAAAGACAAGTGTCCTAACACTTGTCAAAATATTATTTATTTATTCCACGATAAATGCCCCTCAATTTTACAGCAAAACACAGCCAAAAATATTCCATTTTAGTTTTATCATCTCCTCTCACAAACTTCTTTCATTATTGCCTTCTCTTTTTATTTTGTTTTGGCTTCACTTATTAAATAATCTTTTTTTATTTTGTTTTGGCTTCACTTATTAAATAATTTTTGTGTTTAACTTGTTTATATTTTATTAATAATTTTGTTGATTTCTTTATCTTTCTTAATTAGGAAAGACTTTCCTCTAATTAATCGTACTTGTTTAATCCTGAAAAAATATTTCACACTCCTAAAATAATTTCTTAGGATAATTTAGCCTAACACGATACAAGTATAATTAATATAATATCATAGTAATAGTGATTTAATATTCAGTATCATTAATTTGTCAATAAGAAATTATATTATTGTTATAATTATTATATCGGGTATAATATTATTATTTTAGTAGTATTATTACTATACACTGTTACGATATTGGACTGCTAATATTATTATTGTATTATTATTTTGTTAATAGTTAAATAATATTATTATTATTATTATTTTACCATTGTTTTCCAACAATCTAACAGACACAATCCCTAATACTCATGTTTCGGTTGTTTTACCATATGCTAAACCATTTTATGATGTTTCAAATATTAAAATATTTGCTAATGAAAACTTTAAAAGACGGCAAGAATGAATTTTTTCACTACTTGATGTTCATGATGCAAGCACCTAATTTTATCTCTCTTGAAAATCAAATTTATCTATCTTTTACGTCACCTTGTCATACACCCACCCATTTAATAATTTTTCCAATAAAAGATAAAAAATAATCAATCTAATAAAAATATTCCACTTTTGACACTGATCCTAACAAAATTAACAACCTACCCCTACCCCATACCTAAATACCCCTACCCCATACCCACATACCCCTTAACCCTATACCTACATATACACCAGCTCCGCTGGGCACGTTTTTCCACTCAACAATTCACAGCTATATATACACACACTCACAATTCATCAATAGAGAACACAGATCACTCACACGCCCATCAATATACACATACACACACAAACCTCACAAAAAATATTCACACAACGCACTCATTCACACACTAATACACACAGCCACACCTCACTGGAATACCCATACACACACACTAGTGACCGAGAGAGGTGAGAGCTGATCGAGAGAATGGAGAAAAGGAGATCAAAGGAAAAACAGTGAATTGAGGGAGAGATTGAGCGAGAAAAAGAGAGAGAATGAAAGAGAGAAAACAGAGAGGAAAGGCGAGTGAGAGGAGAGAGCAGTCGGTGAATCGAACACTTTTTGGCGAATTCTCGCCGAAAGACGTTACAACCACAAAATTTGATCCTTCCCTGATTTCTGTCACTGCCAGAGCTCGCCGGAGCTCCGGCAAAGCAACAACAATAAATCAGTTTTTCTCCCGTCCCTGTTTTCCACTCAAAATTGTCAGAATAACATCGGGAATCCATCGGAAATACCAAACCAGCTACTAAAATCAGTGGTGGTAGTGTACATGTCTCTTGACGGCGCTATGAGTCGGGCTTGGGTTGACGGCGGATACTGATTCTCGCCAAAAAAATCGAATTAGGCTCGGTTTGGTCGTTGGTATTTGATTCGAGAAGCTGGGTTTGTTTGATTGAGGTCCAATTTGAGGTTTTCGGATCTGATTTTATTTTCTAATCGCAATTTGGCATAGAAAAGCTCATTTGAGTCCAATTCTTTCATCCATCCCTTTATTTTAATTTTATGTGATTATGGATGTGATTCATTATCATTGTTCTATTTGTTTGGATGATTTTATTGATGTTCGATGTTGTTTGATGTTGAATCATTTATCCCATGGTATAAGTTTGATGTTGATATGGGCAGATAACTATTTTCATTCCAAAATTCATATGTTAAAAAGAAATTTAGGGAGGGGTTAATCTCGATAAAGTGAATTTGTATTAAATTTGAATTATTGATTATATTGATTTTGTTGGAATTATGATAAATAAAAAATGAGTAGGCAAATGATAGGGTAGGCAAACTCAAGAATTATGAATTGGTTTATGAATTGGTGAATGCTTGAATGTGTGTTGTATGGTTTTGTTTGTTTTGGATCAATTATACTATTTGGTTGGAGATGCCCTAAGGTATCTGTATTGTTTTACTAGGGCATTTGTTTTACTCGGGAAATGCCCTGAGGAAGTTGTACTCGAAGACGATGCATGAGCAAGACTCGATGCACCGGCGGAGCGTAGTTTAGAATTAGTGCAGGTTTATATTTCAGTATCTTTTTTTGGGTCTGTAATAAATTGAACTGGACAGTAATTTTGATTTTGTTTGTTTTATTGTTTGTTTCGTGTTTATATCTTTGTTGGTTTATACATTCATAGTGTCATGCTTGCCGATCTAATCTACAGAGCGACCGTGGTTGAACCACGGGATCGACGGGTGCCTAACACTTTTCTATCGGTCAACAGAATTTCTTAGCCGAAATCTCTATTTGCAAATCAGATTTAAAAAGTCAAAAATTGTTTTGAAAAAGAATTTTCAAAGGTAACTTGGCACATCATATTATGTCAAGTGGCGACTCTGAGTTGAAATGAAAAAGAATCTTTTCGAAATAAATTCTATCTTTTGTCACTTAATAATAAAAACCTTTCAAACCTTAAATACTTATCTTTTTTTGATTAATAACGGGGTGTGACACATGGTGTTGTATATGCTTGATCACAAATACAACCTGGTGCAGACATTGATAGCCAAATTTTAGAGTCATGGCAATACGCGAATAAGGTATGCTGACATACTATTCTACAAATGATTTATAATGAACTATTTGATGTGTATTGTAGTTGCAAAGAAGAAAAAGTCATTTGACACGCTTTAATCTAGAAGGTATTATTCATGAAGTAACTCCGCCTTATTTTCTTAAGTCTAATGGTATAGCTAAAAGGAAAAACAGGACATTGACAGAAATGGTGAACTCTTTGTTAATTATCTCTAATGCACCTGATAATTTGTAGGGTGGAGCTATTTTATCTGCATATCATTTACAAAATAGAATTCCTTTGTTAAGGATTAATATGATGAAGACATTTCATTCTGCTATCCAAACATTATGTCATCCTTTGTTTTCCCATTTGAGCCTTAGTTCTATTCTCTTTCATACCCCTATTTTGGAATCAAGATAGAGTCAGCAAAGTTTTAAAAAAATATTGAGTAAAAAAATAGAATCAGAAAAGTTTCAAAAAAAATGTGTCTTAAAAGAAAGAAAAAAGAAGAGTGTCAAGAAAAATAGAGTCAGAAAAGTCCCAAAAAAAGAGTCAATAAAAAAGAAAAAAGAAGAAAAGAAATCAGAATCATGCAAAGGAAAAAGTTGTCAGAACTACGTATGATCTGATTCTCCTCTCTCGAGGGTGAGATACATAAGCTGCCTTACTCCGGGCTCAGTCCAACCAAATAAACAATTTAGAATTGCCCAATAAAAAGAAACTGAGGCATGAGTTAATCCTCATTGTTTGGGTTGATTCCAAAAGTTATAAGTCCCACCCCATTTCAAGTGTCGTTTGAGCCTCATGCCATCCTTTCTTTATAACCCTATCCTAAAGCTAAGTTACAACCAAAGAAAGATCTTCAGATCAATTTCTGAGAATGTTAAGGCTAAGCATGCAATGGATAAGACACATTTGAGTATTACTTATCTTCCTCAGCATAAGGAATCAGGAGAGAAATAAAAATGAGAGAGTCTTATTTGTGAAAACCCTCATGGGCACTGTAAGACGATGGTAAGTTGAGAGAGATAAAAATGAGAGAGCCTTATCGGTGAAAACTCTCACGGGCACTGTAATATGACTGTAAGTTGAGAGAAATAAAAATAAAAAGGTCTCCTTAGTGAAAAACCCTCAGGAACACCATAAGGCAATGATGAGCTGAGATAAAGAAAATGAGAGAGGCTTGTTGGCAAAAACTCTTCAATGCGCCACTAGCCAAATGAGATCTCCGAATGCAATTGGCCCAAAGAAGTAACTTAGTTTCAGGGCCATTAACACAAGAACAATTAGTAGAAAGTTTGGATGGAAAGATCAGACAGCTTAATCCAAAATATGTGGCATAATCATTAGAGTTGATTGTCATTTTTAGATAAATTTTTCGTTTCCTTGTTTCAAAAGGAAAATTCATTGTCTTTTTCTTCTTTTCTTTATTTTTATTTTATTTTCTTGAGTCAGTTATCCAAATAAAAAATCATTGTTATTTTTTTCTTGTCTTTGAGTCAAGTCCATGATAAAACAAGTGAGAAAAGATTTCAAAACTGGCTACTAACTTTTTTAATTGCATAAAGCAAGACCATAGCCAGCACATGAAAGAGACATAATTGTGAACCAAAATAAGGCATGCAGAAAGTTTTGTCAACAGAAAAATCTAGGAACTCATGGAAATACCAAGGTTCATGTAACACCCCGCATTTAGGGCTCGAACGTAAACCGCCATTTCTACGCGTAGATGTTCCAAAAGTCATAAATTCTATGTAAATATAGTGTGTTAATCTATTATGTAGTGTGAGAATCTAGTTGATCATGAATTGAGATCATAGAGGTCCCTTAACCCAAGGACGAGTTGGAAGCTTTCCTATCGTTCAAGTTTTAGTAAGCATCAAAACTTAGGTCAATTTCAATTGATAATAACTTTTGGTATATAATGAATTAGAGGTCCTACTATATATAAAATGAAAGGTCTTTGAATCCTCTTTCCAACACCACCAGTTTAGACTTAATCCAATATCGGAGTGAAAAGTTATGCCTATTTTACAGTAAGGTATCAGGCTGCTTAAGGAGCGATGGTTGGGCCGACGGTCCATCGGGCCCGTGATGGTCCGTTGCGAGGCCTGTCACTCCAAAAATAGTGAATCAGTCACTGTAAATACAACTATAGTTCTAGGGATGGTTTGTCGGGCCTGTGACGGTCTATCGGGCCATCATCCGTCGGCCATCACGAAGCTCAAAAACGTGATTTTTTTAAAGGGTTATTTTGGCATTTTTTCTCTCCAGAAAACCTCCCCAATGGATTTAATTGCACCCTAACACGTTATTAATCAATTCTCATCAGTTGAAACATCAAACACTTCCTTCTTCACTCTCAAAAGATTAAATTAGGGTTTTTCCCTCAAGAACAAGGAATCAAGAATCAACCTTTAAGTTCAAGTTTTTCAAGGAACAAATCAAGGTTTGAGTCCTACATTTTAAACCAAGTAATCTAAGATACGTGGGGTTTTCCTAAACTATATGGTCTTGTTGAAAACACTTCAAATCAGATTTAAAGTTATAGAAATCATGAAATTTCAAAGGGGTTTTGGAATTATATTTACAATCTGGCATTATGAATCCTTTAATGGTATTATTGTTCTGGTCTTGAGGCCTTTTCCCCAAATTTATTTTATAACCATGTATAAGTATATATATAAATATGTTTGAAGAGTTTGAATGATGAATTGATAGCATGAACTATTAGAAATCCCGGCTCTTGGAGAAGGGGCACCCGACTCACTCATAACCTCATTAGCAGGATCAATTTGTTGACGTTTTACAGCAGGCTCGCATGAGGGACCGTCTGACCTTGCTCGTTTCCTGAACAATGCCCGACGACAAACACAATAAAAGGATAAGGATAAGGCAAGACAACAGACCAGCCCTCTCTTGTTTACAAGCATCTTGTTTTTGTAAGATTTGATTTATT
The DNA here is from genome assembly GCF_002878395.1 of Capsicum annuum. Classification (NCBI taxonomy): domain Eukaryota; kingdom Viridiplantae; phylum Streptophyta; class Magnoliopsida; order Solanales; family Solanaceae; genus Capsicum; species Capsicum annuum. Next base: position 6,354 of record NW_025870223.1, read on the forward strand.
CGAAATGTATTGTTGGGATCATAAAATAAATGCCTTGATTTTTCTTATGACTTGATTATGGATTTGAATAGAAGAGAGGGTGTTTTACTTGATATTAAAGGTTAAAGATGTTTACTAAGAAGATTGCATGTTTTGTCACAAATTTCATGACCACCACATGTTTGTTGAAATGCTGAAAAGAACGATCTTTTATAACTTGACAAATGTTTTGAAGTCTGAATCTTCTTGAATTGTTTGTAGTATGGAGGTCCAAACTTTATATTTTGAAAGAAGACACTGTAACATGATATTTTATGGCTAAGAAATTTGACTTATAAGTCTTGGTCTGACGATACCAAATTCAGATAATGCCATAGCAGATTTAGAACAGATTAAAGAAATAGATTTTTGCTTAGAATTTTAGAATTTGATTTCAGAAAGATGCATGTTTAGAACATACTAAAAATGGGATTAAAAGATGTTAGGTGATTTCCCGAAGAAGGCATGAGCCATAAAACTTATTGGTCGAAACCATATTTTGCCGATATGGGTATATTATTATTGTAAAATGGCGACAGCCCTGGGGCGTAGCAAATTCAGAAACTCCAACTCTTGCGGCAAACTTGGGTTGGGGGCTTGACCACTGAGTTAAGGGCAGACTCCATATAGCCCGTGGGGTTTTAGAATTGTAGGGTGGACCACCTAACTCAGAAGTAATACAAAGATTAGAACTGCACTGTCAAAATTGTTTTTGCGATCATTGAAATTGCCCATGTGTTTTAACTATTTCATGCATGATGTTTCAGACTTGCTCCCATCTATGTTATATATATGCACATTATTTTGGATTGCTCTACGTACCAATACAATTGTATTGACCCCCTATATTTCAAGGTCTAAGGCTTAGTCTAGAGGTCCTGCTAAGCCGTAGAATTATTTTGACAGAAGTGAAGTGTGCAGTTGGTGAGCCTTCTTTATTTCGAAAGGCCAGACTTATTTAAACATTGTTATTTATTTGTTCCATGGTTTAACTAGGGGCCTTGTCCCAGTTTTGTTTAGTCATATGTTGGATTTTGTAATGTTAGAGATTTCGCAGATGGGTGTCATATGTTTTGAATTCTAAGAATTTATTTCCAAATTGTTCAAATGTTAAGAGATTGACCATGATTCCGTTTATTATCTTTATGCATCTTTTATTTGTTATATGAGTATTTTAATTGTGCATGATCACCAAATACAGAAGGGCATCCGGCCTCCATGGTTTGGGGTGCTCGTCACAGCTAGGGTCCCGACTAGGGTCATGACAATTCAAAGGGTTTATCTGAGAAACATGGCAAAACAGAGATACTGTGTTTGTTTTAGAGTCACTCTTAATAATTTTAGTTTGGATCAATGATGCAACAAGTCAATGACATATGCTAATGGTTAAAAACAAGGTTAAATGTGATGAGAGCAAGAGCGATTGCCGCGAAAGCTAAAGCCACAAACCATCCACCATGTTTTTATACTCACAATTTTTTTTTGTATTAAAACAGGAACACATTTTACCTTCAAATCAAGGATTTAAAATCCTAAACATCAAAGACCGTAATTTCTCACTTTTACAAATGTAGGAAGTAATGTTCCTGCACAGGCTTGATTATCAAATCATGGTAAAAATTCATTATCCTATATCTCTCAGAGACAGTTCCTTATCCAGGTGTTTCAATTTTCAATTGCTAGGTGATACATTTTGTAAATTAAACCTTCACTCCTAAAAAACACTTTCTAGAAGATGTACTTTCTAGACGAGTCATTTTCCGTGACTCCTAGAAGATGTACCTTCTAGTCGAGTCATTCCTCTTGACTTCTATGGTTTGATGTTATGAAGTTTTAAGTTCGATTATGGGACTATCATGTTTTTAGTTATCTTCCTCACTTCTATTTCATATGATTTATGCTTATGATTACATGCTAAGGGGCCTCTCGGGCCTTAATGGTTCAGGATGCCTATTGTGTCCAGGACCTCAGCTAAGGGCATGGAAATCTTGGTATTAGAGCACGTTTCAAGGCCCTAGGGTATCTACGAAGCCGTGTCAAGTAGATTCCTTTTATGGGTGTGTAGCGCGCCACACTTATAAGGAGGAAGCTACGAGGCATTTAAGAGATGTTTTCCATTCTTTGTTACTCTAGATCATACTATAGTGTTGTCCATATAAAAGTCATCCAAATTCGTTTCTTACTTTGATTTTATTAGCTATGGCTCATTGTCGAGGCCATACAAGTTTAAAAGTTTAGAGTCTAAATGATGTGGTCCTTTCTAATTGAGTAATAAGAGGTTAAGAAATAGTACAAGGACTTGAGAGGAGTCTGTTGATGCTTCAAAGTGTATTAATTCGGGTGTATACCTCTATCCTGATGAAATTGTCTTTTTTAGCCTGAGGTACAAAGTGTATTCAATCCCTTTCAGAATCCTTATTATAGATGTCATTCTTAAGGGTATAGATATGTAGCAGAATATTAGAACAATATTTCCTTTTGGGTAGTAGTATAAGTTAATGTGCTATAATCTATGAGTAGTAAGATAATCCCAAAGTTAGTGATATGAATTCATGAGTTTAAAAGTCAGAGTGAGGGTAACTTTTGTGTAAAGAAGTTAGTTTTAGCCGTATAACCCTTGACTGAGGGGTGCTCTTCCCTTTTATGGTGATTGGTTAATATTGTAGCAAGATTAGTAGACCATGTGGTAGCCCATAGAGGGAGTGATTAGCTATGATTGTTATTTATTCAAAATAGGGAAGGATCTCTGAATGGATAGTTATGGTGGTTGTAGAAGTCATTTATAGGCTGTGAACGAACAGGGGTAGGTTAGCCAATAAGTTATAAGTAGAGACTCACATGTGTTTATAGGTTCTTGAAGGTAGTTTGGATGTATGTATAGGTAAGTATATATAATGTGAGAAACTAAAATATGCTATGAAGATCGTAATGGTTTATATTATACGATTAAGATCGACTATCCTTATTATGTGACTTTACCCCCTTGATTGTCTTTTCTCTAGTAGTTGTAAACTAGTATTGCATGTAAGAAGGTGTGTGGTAGATTATAAGCTGTGCTAGTAATGTTGTAGAGAATAAACTTGTGGGTCGTAGTTAGGTGAAATAAGGAATTTGGGTTGATTTCCCCATTTGATGGACTAGCATAAGATGTGGCATGCTTCACCGGTGGTACATAATTGGTGCTAGAAAATAGGCTTGAACTTTAGATGTGTATTGTGGTGGTAAGAATAGTAGCTTAAGACTAATGATGCATGTTTTATGGGAATGAGGTAGTAGGCTTGATGTGATGTGTGAAATAGCCTAGGTTGGCAACTCATGGAAAAAAGACTGGATAATTGTGGTATATATATACATGAGAACTAGTATTAAAACGATTAATTATGGCTGATTCATTAAGTGGACAAGAATGTTAGGTATATAAGAATAAGTCGAACCGCAGGTAACATGTGGTTAGATAAGGTTTTATATGTACAAGTTCCATGTTTACCTAGTTTATGTTCTTAATTTTTTTTTAGTATGGAGAATCCTAGAGAGATACTATATGGTCTTCTTTAGAGCTGAATTGGGGTAAATATAGATAGATGATGTGAGCTCTTGATCTGGTTTTAAAAACTTTGTTAAGTTGTAAGGGTATGCTACTAGAGGTTTAATGCGAGTACGTTAAGTAGTGGAGAATGGATTTTAATATGATAGGGAGTATGGATGTGTATGCTCATGAGAGTGTGAGTAGTAGGGTGATGGCTATAGAGGCTAAGGAAAGTTAAGAGTATCACTCCCGAAAAGCAACGCCTTCACAGTATAGTTTATTAGGGGGAGTTTAGCATTTATGTGTATGGTGTTACCCCTTTTTGTGTTGAGAGTTGTGGCGATAGATTTAATGAGAGGATATGTCCTCAAGTCTAGGATTATGACTTTGATCTAAGAGAGAGATGGTGAATTGAGGTGTTCCCAAATTTTCTTGTAGTGTCAAGTGTCAGGGAAGAGTCATGATAAATCTATTCCTATTCAAGCAAGCTCCTCCTACATTAATTTAAGAGGTCATTATACCAATTCCTTATGTATTCATGTCATGCCTATGCCTAAGGTTCACTATCTATGCAATTTATGCCATGTTCCGGCTTCCTAACTAAAAGCAATAATGTGCCTCACCAATCCAAGCTTTCAAGTATTCAAGCTCTATGTTATGATTGTTCATGATCCATAACTCCATGTTTCATGCCATGCTTAGTTCTAAGGAACTATGTTTCTATATGTTACCAATTCATTTTATGTCGGGATTAGCAAAGTGATAAGGTTGTACAAACAAATCACTATCTCAGCTCTAAAAATAAGAAGCAATAGCTCCAAGTGGTAATCCTTGTCTCAGTCATTGACTACATGAGTCCCGACTTTATGTTAAATAACTCTTGACATGTGAATTCATGTTTCTCACTATTCCCAGTCCTGAGAACTCATTCTGTCTTGTGTTTATACCCGAACGTCTCTCTACTCATGATTTAGATATTTGATATATAAAGCACTTCATGCCTATTGTATCATATCTACATCTCATGTACCACCTTGAGTAGTGCAATAAGTATGAGTTATAATTAAATAGTTTTACCTCCATTCTTGATGTTTGTTCTCTAGGCCCTCAATAAACTCTTTATGATAGTACGATATTGGTTATGAAAGAGTAGTAATGTCTTAGATAAGGGTGTAGATGTTTCTTATTATGTTAATTTTTGATGAGACTATTTGGGATAAGGTTCTAGGTGAAGGGGTAAAGAAGGAGATGAACTTTCGTTATGTGAAATAATTAGAAAAAGGATATGTGATGAAAATCTTTATGAGAGTGAGTGAAGTTTCTGGTTTTTAATGGGGAGATCCATAAAGTGGGTGTAGTAAAGATAGGCTTAAATGTTGTGATTGATGAAAACATAAACCAATGTGCTATATGGTTAGTACCCCTTGAATTAAGACCCAAGGTTGTTAGATTATAGTGATAAGGTGAAGTGATATTCTTAATGGGATATAGAGTACAGGGTCCCGTAATTTAAGTTAGCACCTTTTGACTTTGGGTTAGGCTTCAACATAGAAGTACTATGCAGTGGGACTCAGACTCTTGTAGTTACATGTTATGGAAGAATTGTAAGTTGGAAATGATGAAGTATGTTGTTTATTTTTTGGGCCATAGGTGAGTAGTGGCTCTATGTTTAAGGTCTATTCATTGTATCATGTAAGGTGGAGAATTCCTCTAGTCCTATCTCCTGCGAAACCTTATTTCATGTTGAGTACCAATGCCAATCAATGCTTATGATCCTCAAATAAACTCAAGCCTTATGGGGTGATGATTATGATCCCTAGAAATAATGTGCAGGGCCATCTTTATGTCAATTCTCATTATCTCGCGCTCATGCTTACACGATTCACTAAGGGTTGTCATGAAGCTCTTTTTATGCCTTTACAAATTTTGTTGAGGAAAAATATCCAATGCGAGGTTACATTCTTTATTCCATACTTTTAGATCTTCAACAAGTTCCTACCCATCATTCGAGGATGAATGATTCCATACTTTTAGTAATGCCTTAAAAATGATCCTTGGGACCCCCATTTCGATGGTAGACCATATTTCAATGATGGGGATTGTGTTGGGGGTGCTTTTAGGCCTTAAAAGTGAGTGTGCATTGCGAACTAGACCCTCCGTAAAGGCCTTGCATCGCAGAACAAATGCAAACAACCATTGGCTGCTGGGGTTAGATTTTGGCGTGCGCCGCCAACCCTAAGGTTGGCTTTGGCTATGTGCCGCAAGGCAAAAGCCAAGCATCATAAGTTGCTCTATTTTGTTCTATTTTAAGGGCGTTGAGGTTTTTTATACCCTATAACCATTCACAATCATATATGGATGAAATTAGGGTCTTAACATATGTTATTTCACTTCTCAAAATACCCAAATCATCTTTCCATAAGCAAGAGAGGAGAGACTAACTAGGTTTGAGGATTTAAGCTTCAAGGGTCAATTTTCTCAATATTTTCGTCGTTATCAAGGTATGTGGGACTATCCTAAATCTTATGGGCATAAATTTTATGTTTTTAATAAGTTTTAAGAATATATATGTATGTATATGAAAATGATTTTTAAAATCATTTGAAGAGCATGCACCATGAACCCATTTTGAAAGAAAATGTGTTTATTATTATGTTTTCTAGTAACTTGTGTTATAATCATGTTCATTCATGGTATGAGTTTTTAAAAATCATTTTATGAGCATGATTTGGTGGAAATCTCTCTTCCATGATGAGGTTTATGATATTACCATGTTATGAATTGTTAAATGGGTTGGAGAGCATGAGCTATAAGTCCCCTTTTTGATCATGAGACTTTTGTATAATTTATATTGGGACTGCTTTATGAGTGATGATGTTTCTCGAGTCATAAATGTCTCTTTATCAATTATACTTTGTTATTTCATATATTTTAAAAAGGCGATTCTTATTCTAAAGGCTCTTGTGTCCTAATAGTGATAATGCATGACTTAAATGATTGAATTGGCCACCGCGTGTTTAAGTCTTGAAAAGAGAGTGTGTTTGTATAAGTTTTTATTTGCTTTCTATATAAAAACTCTCTTGTGATGTTTAAATCTTTTGGGTGGTCATTTATATGCTTTTGAATGAAAAGGGCAATGAATATGATATGACTTTCAAGTCTAGGTATGACGATACTGTAACATCCCAATTTTCCAAATCGGGACGCTACACAGTGCTCTTGATCCCGAAGGACCACAAGCTAACCCATGACTGATATCTATACCTGTACACTGCATAATATATAAATATTAATGCGGAAGGCTGGAAAAAACTTGCCATAAGGTTCAAAACATCTAAAAATACTCAAAACTGAAAACTGAATACTAATACATCTGTCTGAAAAGCCTCTAACTGTCTGAACTGTGGAGTTGATGGGACATGTCCCCAACTAAGTCTATCTACTGAAAATAATCTGAATCTAATGAGACAGTAAAAATAAGGATCATCCTTGAATGAAGAGGACTCACTGCTATGTCTACTGCTGCTGACTAGATCTGGACTGCTAAGAGTGCTCTGGGGCTCGTTCTTCTGAACCTATGGCGTCAAATAAAACACCATAGCACAAATACGTTAGTACGGGAATGTACTAAGTATGCAAATGAGGTAAGGCTAAATGCAAGGGCTTATGCATGAACAATAACTAACTGAATGATATGCAAGAGCTGGATTAGCATACATAGAGAATCTGTAACTACTTAACATACTGTGCATGATGTGACTGAGCATATTGGGATTGAATCTGATAGCTTATACTAAATATACCGTCAATCTGAGGTTTTTGAACATACTAAGATTATACGTATCTGAAGCTACTGAAACTACTATCTGTACTTATTAATACTGATAAACTGGATGACTGAGTCTACCAATAACTGATATTAACTGGTTGAATCTGAGATCAAACCTATCTAGTGGGATGATCTCTAAATCTTCTAATTATGATAAGATTGACTAGGCTTGAGATCAACCCTAACTAACGGATGATCTCTGGAACTGATTTTAAGAATACTCAACTGAATCTGAGTCTGAGATAAAGACTATCTAACGGGTGACCTCTGTAGGTACTGATATCGAATAACTTTATGTGAGACCAAGCCTATCTAGCGGGTGGTTTATGAATCTATGGAACTATCTGAGTTCCTCTCTGAGATTGATGATTGTATCTGATAGTCTTAATTTCTGAGTCCTACTCTGAAGACTGATACTGAAATTATAACTGTGGGAGTTCTCACTTAATAGACATGCCCCGAATCTGAACTAGTGGGGTCCAACCTGTAACCCCAGTTGGAAGGGTTTCAATACCGTGCCACGGGTAGAGACCTCTGCTATAGTCAAGCCTCTCTGACGGGTGACCCTGAACAAGAAGTCAAGCCTAAGGTAATATAATAGTCAAGTCAAACCTTAATATGACGGGTGACTCCTGGTCCTGAGCTGGCTACGTAGTTCTAGAGTACAGGATTGCTGCTAACGACTCTGCCTCTCTAATGGGGAAACCACCATCCCTATACTCGCTAGGTGCTAGTTCCTACTCCCAACTAAAAGACTCTGAACTGATTCTTAACTGAACTAAAGCTAAGCTGAATCTGTTATTATTCATATTTCTTGACTGATCTGACTGGGTTCACTTGGTTCTATTATCTGACGGAATATTACTGAATCTTATATCTGACTGAATGATACTAAGTTTTAAATTTTGTAACTAATTGAGTTCTACTGATCATAGCACGACTGAAATTATCTTAAGACTGACTAGGCTCTAGGCACAGAACTATATTTTTTGGGTATAAGTACCCCCAGGACTCGATAGAAGAAAACTGATAAAACATGACTTCTTGAATTCACGACTAACATCAATATCATAGCATGTATTCAAGTATACATAATTGAGGACTTCATACTAACATATAACAATTCATTCAACAAGGGACGCACAAGGATAAAAATGCACACAACATACTATAATTCATTTACTATGGTCTCTCAACAAACACTTAGTGTGTATGGCTTATACTAAATTTGGGGGTTTCTAGGCAATATGCTATAATGATCCAATTTCCTTCACACAATTATTTTATCAAACACATGGGGAGCATGCTTTGATCATATAACAATTTCCACACCTAATTCTCATGGATAATTAATCAACATACAACTTGAAGGGATTTATCATGAACATCACATAATTATTACATAATAGGATCAAATTTTGCAACTTTATAATCATATCATGAATTAAAACTCAACAACAACATAACCTTCAAACACAATTCACATAAAACATGAAAAACACATCAATTTAAAATCTTGAATTTAGAAAGAGAGATTCTTGAACTTCTTGGGCAGAAGGGACCCAAGAATCAATATTTGTATAGCTCAAAGGCTTGAATATTGAAATAGAATGTCTTTTCTTGGTTTTCTTGAAGGAGAGCTTGAATCTTGTTCTTGGGTGATGATCTTGAGAGGAAACCCTAATTTTCTTGTTCTTGAGAGTGGAGAGGATTAAGGGTTTTTAAAACTAATTTATGATGGTTATGTATGTGATTTTGATGATTTATATCGTGGAAGGTGAAGGAAAAGTACAAAATACCCCTACAAAACTGCTTCCTAGTTGCTGAAATTATCAGCTGACGACCAAGACTGATAAGCCATCAGATTTGTGATAGCCTGTCAGCCCAGGTCGTCACCTAGAAGCTGGAATTGATGGGTTGCTGTCTAAGCTTGGCGACATGGCTGATAAATAATCAGAAATTTCATCAAAAATGTGATAATTCATTAGAAATATCTTCAGAAATGTGATAAGTCGTCAGAAATATCGTCACTCAGTTTCCAGGCTGACATGCTGGAGTAAAATGGGCATAACTTTTTGCTCCGATATCGGATTTGGGAAAAATTGGTATCGTTGGAAAGATAATTCAATTATATATATTTTGGTAAGTCATGATATCAAAAATTCATAGTAAAAATAGAGATATACTCATTTGAAATTGACTATGGTAATGTTCTTCCCAAGAATTCAATCGGTAAGGAGTGTTTTGCTTCATCTGATAGCTGGGAGTTATTTAAGCCTTAATATACATATAACTTACTCATAAAACTATAAAATAATCATGATATACTATGCATGAGATTGAAACATGGCGCTAATAGTGGTTTGGATTTTTCGAGGTATTACAAATACCTATTACGAAATACCCTTAACATGAAAGTAAATAATGTAATAAGCATGAAGCATGGTTTTAAAAGGTTAAAATTAGGCTTGAATAGAGTTTTATGGTTACCCGAAGAAGGCACGTGTTCAGATAACTCATTTCTCAAAATCATGTTTTGCTGATACAGGATTTATTATGCCTCCGACAGAGAGGATGTGCCCTGAAAAAGGGGATTCTATGTAGGCCTTGTATCCTTTGCATATCAAAATTAGAAATTCCATCCCTTGCAATAAACTTGGATTGGGGGCTTGACCTCTGAGTTAAGGGTGGACTCCATATAGCCCGTGGGATTATAGAATTGTAGGGTATACCATCTAGCTCAGAATTAATATGAAGAGTTGAGTTAGTGTTTTACAAGAATGGTTGAAGTTCATCAAAATTATGCCCATGCGTTTTCATCTAGCTTCACTTATGTTGTATAAAATTATATGTTATATTTTTGAATTATTCTACATATCAGTACTTTCAAGTATAGACTCCCTATATTTTAGGTTCTGAGGCACAGTCCCGTGGTCCCGTCAACCAATAGTTTATTTTTAGATATTCAGAGTTAGTGATCCGCCCTTACTTCGGAAGGTATCTCTTCTATGTGTGGTTTCCTTTTAAGCTTTGTGGTCCGACCGAGGGCCTTGTCCTAGTTTAGATAGGTTAGTATGTTCAGCTCAGTAGAGGCTTCATAGAATGTTTTAGATTGGATTTGGGTTTTCTTATGGTTTGATGTTATGAAGTTTTAATTTTGATTATGGGACTATCATGTTTTCAGTTATCTTCCACACTTCCATTTCATATGTCTTATGCTTATGATTACATGCTAAGGGGCCTCTCAGGCCTTCATGATTCGGGATACCCGTCGCAGTCAGGGCCTCGGCTCGGGTCGGGTCGTGACATCAAACTTGGGTTTCAAGCATAAAATAAGAAAAGAAATATAAATACAAAATTTGTCCTCCCAAATTTTTTGCTTGGTCTCCAAGTTATTTTCTAGACAAATAAATTGGCACATTAGATATTCTTTGACATGAATTATTAGACCCCACAGAAACCAAATCAACTTTCAAGTGGTCTGTGAACTGGGTTTAGAACCATGAGGCCTCAAGTTCAAATTCCAGTGGAGACAAAAAGTGCTAGGTGATTAATTCCATCTATTCTAGCCTTAGTGGATAGATTTACCTAATAACTGCTAGTGGTGTGAGGTAACGGATATCCTGTGCAATTAGTCAGGTGTACGAAAGGCAACTCAGACACCACCGTCATAGAAAAAAAGTTCATTGGATCAAGTAGAATGTAAGGTAGATCGTATAATTACATTTGCAATAAATTATGGGTCTTTTATTTCTCAAAATATAAATTTATGAATTAAGTTTTAAATTTTGAAAAAGAATGAAATAGCAATTTGAAATTTATAAATCTTACTTGTTGGAGAATTTAACATTTCAAATCATGGTATGAAATAAAAGTTTTGTTCACTTTTCATAAGCAAATATCTTTTTCAAGTAAAAACTTTAATTTTGATCCTCAAATCTAATGACCAAATGGCTGCTAAATTTCTTTGGTCTACGATAAAAACAAAAATAAATAAGGAATTCTGTCTAGAATTACACAAAAAAAATTCCTCAAAACCAGAGGAGTTTTCAAGTATCTATATCTACAATGTATTAAAAGTGTGAATATCCTTAGAAAAGTGATTCGATCTTTTTGCCCTTCATTAAAAGTATCTGCTTTATAAAAGTCATCACTTTACCTTTTATTCTAAAATTATTGATTAATAATTATCTTTATAATATTTAAAATTAAAGAGTCCTAAAATATATGATAAAAGATATTAAGAGAATCATTAATGAATTCTAAAATATATGTAAAGATATAAGAAGAACTAATAATTAAGGAATGTTAAGTATAAGGTAAGTGTTATAAATGTATTTACATTACAGTGAATGTCTACCAAGAATATAATAAGATCTATCAAGATCTAGTTGATATCTATTAGTATTTGAAGTATTTGTCTTTTAGTGAGAAACTAGAAGTAAATTATTCCTATAAATAGAAGTGCTTCCTTCATTGTAAACCCATCCTCAAGGATCCTCTTATTCATCCCTCAACAAAAATAAGAATTATTCTCTATTTTCTCTACTCTTTTTTTTATTTACAAAAATAAGAATTATTCTCTATTTTCTCTACTCTTTTTTTTATTTTTATTATTTTATAACACATTATCAGCACGAAACTCTGTCAAACAAGGTGACATTATCAGTAAGAGCTCTAATTTACCTTAAAGGTATACACCAAATGAGTAAGAAAGAATATGGAACATTTTCCAGTAAGTATATGGCATTGACATGCCGCTGACTTGGTTCTAATCTACCTCTCTAATCTAATTTTCTTTATATAATTATTATTGTTTGTGCAATACTTACTGCAGATTGATTTATGCACAATATAAATTATGAATTTGCTTATTAACAATGGTATTAAAGTTCTCAATAACATGACATATGAAAATAATTTGAATCCCAATTAATCTTGGGTTTATTGAATTAAAAAGCTACTGTTTGTAATGAATTTTTAAGAATTAATGAAAATTCATGTTCCTAATCATGCAGAAATAGTATTACTATGAATATACCATTGGGAGTATGATAGTTGGTTCAACTTTATTTCATGTTACTTGTTTCTTTTGCATTCAACCATTAATGTTTGTTCAATTCTCTAATGCATTTACATGCATAGGTGGAAGCATCGTGTTTAAAAGTTATGAGAAAATTAATAGTTCTGTAACATTTATTTATTAATTGAACCATAAGTTTGCAATATTTTTTGAGAGGGTTTTCGGACACTTCAGACTATTATATCATTGATTGAGGGTAAGACGATGCATTCAAGTTTCATTGCACCAAAAGGATAAGATATTGAGTTAGAGTTCCGATACACCATGATGATAAAATATAGGGTTTAAGTTTCATCGATTTATGCCTAAGACGCCTTTATATGGATAAGACGTTGAGTTTGAATCTCAGTGCCCCATATTGATAATATTATGATGGCTAAAGCAAAATAATGTATTTTTGATAAAAAGACATGAAATCTGTCCATTGAATATGCTCCATTCCAAGAAGTGAATGTGGTAGCAATATATGATAAGTCTAAAAGATGACAATCTGCTCCATTCTTGAAGTAAATATGGTAGCAATATAGAGAAATTCTCTGTATCATATTTATGCCTCGATTTGCTCCTGAAGTAGCAGTATCATGAAAGAGGTTATAAGCTATCAAAATTTGATTGACTTAGGACACAATTATATTCAATTCCTGGGAATGAGGATTTCAATTGTTTCAATACAAATGTGTACTTGATTGTGATGGTATCACAACTCACCTCCGAATGAAGCAGAATAACTGAGAAGAATTATTTTGAAAACTACTTATGAAGTATTAAATTCGAAAATTTATTCATGTAATAGTAAATATGAATTTTACTAAAGCAAAAAGGCACATGTCACGGTAAACTTGAAGTTTACTAGTATGAACGTTCATAAATTAACATGAACGATTGCTATATTTCAAAAATGTGCATATTGAGTATTAGACATACGTTGAAGAAATAGAAGATTCTTCAAGAATTGTTTATGTTGCTTGTTCTCGTGATAAGTTGGTTGAACCAACTAATAATGGAATTTGATCCCTCAAAATCTGAAAAGTATAAAAGGTGAATAAGGGCTCGCTCACTCGTCATGTGATCTATTAAAAAGCATCAAAATAAGATGATCACATGTACACTTACTGTCAACCTGTAGTTTGACATTCATAAAGGTGTTGCTCAATAAAATTGAGTTAACAGCATAACTTTTAGATTGTGCAATCAAGACAATTCATCTTGATGATGATGGTTTGACATATAATGTCTTTGATAAATAGCTAAATCATTGCTAATAAGAACAAAACTTCATGTGTTGGTCTGAAATATGATATGTTGCATACAATAGAACTTGTATGCATTATACCATAAATTATGATTATTTCTTTTCTCCCAATTGGTTCAAGGTCAGGAATCAACTATTCTATCTCATAGTTTTAATGTGCGGTATACGATTAATGAATATACCATAATGCACAAAGATGGATTCCTTAAATAAAATGAAGGATGTATGTTAGTTTTTCTAACATAAGTGGGAGATTATAAGAAGCTATGAAATATGTTAGGAATTATCATTAGATCCTCATTCAAAAGATAGTTCAAGTCAAATGTAGAAAGCATCTCATATTTAAGCTGCAAGTGCTCCTATTTTGTGTCCCTAAAGGATAAAGTCTATGCATGTGTGAATCATGGTAAACCAATCAGTTTCAAATGAAATAATCCTTGAAAAGAATAAGGAGCAAATAATCATAATAAGAATACAATGTGCTCTTGAAAAGTCCACGACATAACACTTCTTGAAACCTTATAAGAGGTTCACGTACCTGAAAATAATGAAGTGATGAGATCTCAAAATGTTATGTCAAATTGTGAACCGATACGAAATGATATATTATCAATATCTTTGATACAATATTGACGCAATATTGTGAAAGATTACGAGGATCTGAATTCTATATTTATTTAAGCATGCTGGCATAGAAATATTTATCAAGTGATGAAAGGATGCATCTTGGTAAGCGTAAAACTTATTTGATTTGCAGTCCAGAAACTTGAAGATGTCACACATGATATGTTTGAATATTGTCACTTGACAAAATTTACATGAAAACTTGTTTAAGGATTCAAAATGTTTGAAGCATATAAAAGTTTCTTGGAAACTTATTTATAATCCTTATATTACATAAGTTTATAACTTGAAAATTATTGAAACTATTGGAGAGTTTTAAAAAATAATACATTATTTGCTGAAATGAGAAGTATGAAGTATCATATCTTAGTGCAACTAGTGCACAATACTAATGTATCTTGCAAATACTACAAGGCCTGATATAGCCTTTTAAGTCAATTTATTAACAAGGTATATTTCAGCTCCTATTAGGAGACATCAAAATGAGATAAAGGACATAAGCTTATTTTATTCTAAAGCTTACAGTCCCGATCTTGTTGATTATGCTGATGTTGGATACTCATCTGACCTGCATAAAGCTCGATCTCAAATAGGCTGTGTAATTATATGTGGTGGTACTGCTATATGTTAGAGATATACAAAGCAGTCTATCTAGCACTTCATCAAATTATGGTGAGATAATAATTACTCATGAAGCAAGCCGATAATGTATATATTTGAGGTCGATGATACATTTCATTCGAGAAAAATATGTTTTGAAATGTGACAATGTACTCACAGTTTTATACAGAGATAATGCAACATGCATAACACATCTTAAAGGAAGATTCATAAAAGGAGATAGAATGAAGCACACTTCATCAAAAATTTTCTATGCACATGAGCTACAAAAGAATAGTGATACTAACGTGAAACAAATTCGTTCAAGTGATAATATGATTGATTTATTCACTAAATCTCTCTCAACTGCAACTTTCAAGAAGATAATGCACAAGATTCGGATGCAAAGGCTCAAGGATGTTCTCATTAAGGGGAGTTAATACGCGTTGTACTCTTTTTCCCTTAGGAGATTTTGTCCTACTGAATTTTTCTTGTAAGTTTTTTAATGAGGCAGCCTATATGCGTATTGTTAGAGATGTGTACTCTTTTTTCTTCACTAGATTTTTTTTTTCATTGTTTTTTTCTAGTAAGGTGTTAACGAGACATATTATCTATTAATTAGACATTCAAAGGAGAGTGTTATAAATGTATTTACATTATAGTGAATGTCTACCAAGAATATAATAAGATATATCAAGATCTAATTGATATCTATCGGGATTTGAAGTATTTGTCTTTTAGCGAGAAACTAAAAGTAAATTTCCCCTATAAATAGAAGGTCTTTGTTCATTGTAAACCTATCCTCAAGGATCCCCTTATTCATCCCTCAAGAGAAATAAGAATTACTCCCTATTCTCTCTACTCTTTTTCTTTATTCTATATTATTTAATAACAGTAAGATTTATTTAAATAATTTATATTCAACATATGTAAAATACGTTTTTGTTTATAGAGTCAACATGAGTGTAGTTAATATTTTATGTCAAAAAGATCTTGTTGAATTCTTTCCTATTTAAATTATACATAAATATTTAGCATTTTTAAATTCAATTGGTATAAATCATAATATTTAGGGATGACTACACGACTTAGCAAACATAGACTCTTAATTGTCCCATTTAGCCTAAGTTTCAATTAATTACAATCCATAATCCTCTCTTGCCTATTAATTATCTCTAATTACAATTCATAATCTCTCATGTATTTTCTCTCTTTCTATATTTTCTATTACTCTCCCTTTTTTTTTTCTTTTTTAGTTTTATTCTCTTTCATTTCTCTCTCTTTTGTTTTTTTTTTCTTTTTTCTTTTTTTTTTTTCTTTTTTTTTTTTGTATTTTTTCTCCTTTTTTCCTTTTTTGTCCTTTTCATTTTTTCTCCTTCTTTTCATTTGTCTGAACTAGCAAACATAAATACAAGTGTGAACTATAAAATACAAATATAAATGCGAACTATAGCATACAAATATAAGTGTGAACTGTAAAATACAAATGAGAACTATAACATATAAATACAAGTGCGAACTATAAAATACAAATACAAATGCGAATTATTATTTGTATTTTTTAATTATTGAAAAGGAACGTTTGATTTTCTTTCTACGAATACTTTTTTGTATTTATTGATACGAGTTGTGTTTATTGATACAAATAAATACAATTTAAATTTTTATACAAATACATATTGTATTTGTTTTTATAAAATCATCTATTTCATTTATTTGTAATTGTATTTGTATCAAGTGATATTTGTTTATTTACAAATATGAATGATAATTTTGACATTCAAGTACAAAATGATACATTTGTATCAAATGATACATTACATATTTATATATTTTAGAATCAAAAAAATACAATTAATGCACTTACTTGTTTGTATACAAATACAAATGACAAATTGTACACAGTCACGGCTAAAAGCAATGTGCAATCAACTTACAAATAAAAATATAAAATAATTCTTTAAAAATAAAAAGACATCAACGAAAGTAGAATACAAATACAAATATAATCTAAATATACAAACACAGTAAACTCATAATACAAATATAATCTAATATAATATGCAATCAATTATAAAATACAAATACAAAACAGTTCTTTAAGATACAAGTGTGAATTATAAAAAAATATAAATGATGGTACAAACTAACAAATACAAATACAAGTGCGAACTATAAAATATAAATACAAATGCGAACTACAAAATATAAATACAAGCGAGAACTTTAAAATATAAATATAAATACAGTTGTATCAATGAATACAAAAATATAAATGACGGTGTGACTACAAATTCGATAAGCAATTATGGTATTTACGTTATCATCCATGACTTGTGCTCGAGTAGTCATATTTTTTGAAATATGAAAAATCTAAAATAGAACAAAAAAATAATAAAGAAAATAAGTACAAAAGAAAAAAAAAAAATCAAAGAAGAAACGAAAGGAAGAAAGAGAAATAGAAGTAAGAGATAGGAGAGAGAGAAAAAAAAAAGAAACGAAAAAAATAGAAAGAAGAAGAAGAAAAACAGAAAAAACACGAAAAATAAAAAAATATAAAAACAATGAAAAATAAAAAAATGATAGTGTTTTTGGCGAGACTAAATATGTAGTGTATTTATATTTTTTATGAATACAAATTACTGAGTAAAAGTGAATACAACGTCCGTTAATCGAATATAACGGTTATAATGGTAAATCTATAAAGTGTGGCTACGGAAGGTGAGTTTTGTGCCAAACTTTTGTTATTTTTGAAACTTTCCCTAATATTTAACACTTTTAAATTAATTAAAACTTTACCTTACATAAAATTATAATTTTTACAATTCTATTTAAGTAATATTTTGGATAAAAATTAACAAGAAACACGTGTCTTTTTCTACTTCTACTTCTATATTTTCTTCTTATTTTGATTTTGATTCAAGTCGTCTTTTTGCATGCATTATCATCATCCTTTGTGTCTTTCTTAATTTCCTTTTATTAACGGCCTTAAAGATTATATATAAATCTATATATAATAATAAAGGAGGAACATAGAGAAGGTGATGTGGCACCTCTCTATAGCCTCCATTCCTATTTTTCTTTTTTCTCCTTTTTTGAGATTTTTTTTATTTTTTATTTATTCTTTTTTTGAATTAATTAATTTCTTTAACAATTAACATGAATGTATCAATTACTATTTCATTTATTCTTATTCTTTAATATAAAAATTTAATTGTCTTTACTCCCATGACTTTTGATGGTTATAACTCCTAAATTATATTAATAGTCATATTCATGATATCATTTGATATTTCATATTGTTATTCTATAAATATAGGCATTATGAGTTTTTTTTCCTCCATCATCAAAATTAAGATTATTTCTTTCATTGTATATTATTTAGAATTTTCATTGCTTGAACTCCCATATATTTTTTACCAAAAAATATAAAAACCATTTGCTACCTTCTAAAATATCACATAATTGAGATTGTGACAACGCATCAAGGAAAGAAGTCTTCAAAGAGAACTGAGTGATGATGTAATTTCAAGCAAATGTGAAAGTGGTGAAAAGTGTAAATTTGCTGAAGAAGAGACGTTGGACATAACCGATACATTACCATATTTGGTCATTGTCATTCTTTATGGTGTTTGGCTTCTAGATTGTATATTGTGGATGTCTTTATATTTTTTGCTATCCTGTTGCTTTTTATATTGTGATCTTCCTATTCACTTTTCATTGACGTCTAATTCATTTATTTTGTGCTGCTTAATTTGTTTATGACCACAAGACATCATATTATAAATACATGTCTTACAATCTATATGAAGGCTTTATATGAAACGATGTTTGAGAAATCTTTTTGTTGTATTATTTTTAGTATTATAGAATTGCATTTTTAATTATTGAAGTGCTTCTAAGCCAAAATAACTTTTAAACAATTACACAATGCAAGTGTGGGTATATAAATATCAGCTTAAATATTTATTTATTCGTCAATTTCAACAATAGGTAAAACTAATATGGAGATGAGAATTATGAATCTCATTACAATATAGCTTGAGTAAAAATATAAAGAATTATCTATAATCTTAAATCTAAATCGATTAGTCATATAGAGGAATTAAAATTTCTAAGTCACTTAAAAAATGAATAAAAGAAAATACATTTATTTTCAAAACTCTTAATTATGTGTAAATATATGATGTACAAAAATACTATCGCTTACAAAGATCAAAAAAATTATAACGAGTTTAAGTTTATAGTCTTAAATCAAGAATAATGCACGTTGCATCATGAATAATTATTTAATTGCTTTTAAAATCTAATTAATGTTAAAGAAACTTTTTAAAATGAAAAAAAATGATTAAAAAATAAAGAAAAATATAATAAAAAGATAAAATTTTAAATTCAAATCCTAACATAAGAGGTTTTCCCTAATAACTAAATATTTTCGTATGTGTATTGAAGCCTTTCAAATATTATTTTTCTAATTCCTTTTAATTCCCTTTAATTTTCTCTATTTTTTTCACTTTATTTTTTGTGAATTTAATATATATTGAATGTGGTATTCATTTAAAAAATTTAAT
>NW_025870224.1:0-1195 GCF_002878395.1 Capsicum annuum
CATCTTTCCCTAGCTCCTTAGTTGGTAACTATTTAATGACATAATTCTCATTTTATTCTTAGTGGGTCCTACTTAATAAGAAAAGACAACTAAAAAACAAACAATAAAAGATCTTTAAGAGGGTCATCGCTTATTTCTTAAATTTCATGTCCGGTCAAATGGCAACACATAAAATGAAGCGGAGGGAGTAAGTTGATTTCGATCATTATAAATTAACGTCAATGTTCATTTAATCAAAATTTGTACGATAAATTCTTTATGATTTCATTAAAAGTTTTATCTTTTGAGGACTCACATGTTGATGTACTTTCACAAATAGAGCTGCCTTAGATACCAACTTGGCCAAGTTAGAGGATTTGGAATGCTTGCTTAAGGCTCTAGCATTACCTCATGTTTCAAATTTTATTTTCACTAAAATAACTTTCTTTTTTGTGTGATAGAGGTTGTTCTGGACTAAAGGGTTTCAAGATTGATATACGTAGGTATACATACATCTTTCAAGTTTGATGTGACGAAGAAGAATCCTTTAGATAGTATGCACACTTATAATATTTTCGATGAGTAGATGTCCTCACAAGATGAGTTAGCTATTGTGGCATAGGCAACAATATGAGGTTCAATTGTGATGCTGATATAACTTGAGTTAGAAAAGAATATAATCATCACATGTCATTGAATCAAATGCCTCACTTGATACTTCTATTATTCTTTCTCGTAGCAATACTGTTATGATGGTATAAGAAATTTTGGAAATTTGGACTTTTACCAATTCTATCGTTGGAGATATTGTCTTTAGATTGAACCAAAAAATGTTACCTTTCGTTGGTACTTCCACATTTGTTTCTTCATTTGGTTGCTTTGCAATCATGATATTACTCCCCCACTCCCATTTTTTCATTATGTGTGAGAAAGGAAAAAAAATCTGCTCCTTTAATTGGAGAAAGTGAGAAGTATTAATTTGTTTAATTTTCAGCATAAGTTTTACGAGAAGTCAACAGCATATAGAGGAGACAAGTCAATATTGTATTCAAGCATCATTTAATTTTTGTCGAATTTTGAGGATTACAATAAAGTTACTGTAATGGATGTCCAACAGAATTGTGTGAGTTAAGGATTAAGAGTTCAATATATCCTAGGATTCCAAGAGTTTGTAATTTTGATGAATTAGTTGATAAATCTTACGAGGTAGGTCATG
>NW_025870225.1:0-1119 GCF_002878395.1 Capsicum annuum
GTTGGCCAGTTAAGAACTCCCACATCCAAAAAATAAAGGTGGCAGAAATGCGGATGTTGCGCTGGATGTGTGGACTGACTAGAGGGGATAGAGTTCGGAATGAGACTATCCGGGAGAAGGTTGGTGTGACTTCAGTGGAGTTCAAGATGCGGAAAGCACGATTGAGATGGTTCGGACATGTGATGAGGAGGGGCATGGATGCCCCGGTCCGTAGGTGTGAGAGGCTAGCGTTGGATGGTTTTAGGCGAGGTAGGGGTAGGCCGAAGAAGTACTGGGGTGAGGTGATTAGGAGGGACATGGAATAGTTACAGCTCACCGAGGACATGACCCTAGATAGGAAGGTCTGGAGGGCGCGAATTACTGCAGAGGATTAGGGCCAGTTTGGGTCGTTAGTGTAGGAAATTACTTGGTGGGGGTTTTATTCCTGTTATGCTTCCGTGTTCCGTGTTCCATGTTTTATTACGAATCTGTGTGCTTTCCTCTGTTTTATATTACTTATGGGTGCCGTATTTATGTTATGTAATCTGCTTCTGTGCTGTACTATGTGTTTGTGTGGTATCTCGTGCCTTGAGCCGGGGGTCTATCAGAAACAGCCTTTCTACTTCATCAGAGGTAGAGGTATGTGGACTGCGTACATCTTACCCCCCCCAGACCCCACTAGGTGGGAATACACTGTGTTTTTTGTTGTTGTTGTTGTTTCTCTGATGAGTTCCTTTAATCCCTGGAAATATATTTATGGACAAAAATTTTGATCTTACCCCTCTTTTTTGAAAATTCATTTTAACCTCGATTTTAGAAATGGGCAATATAGTTATCATTGGCTTTCTTTTGACATGTAGATTCTATATTTATGGATTTTAGATAATTTTTGGTTCCGTGCGTAAGGTGAAGCTCAGTGATAGAGGCTTTTTCATTTCGATTTCGTCATTTAAAGTAGGCTATGGCTTAACTTTCTTCAGAATGGGTTGGGTAGTTAACATTGGAACAAAAATCATGTTATTGGTATGTGAACTAATCATGAAAATGGCTATAATTATCGTGTTGTGCCTGTGTGGGGGTCTATATTGTTGCTAATAAGTGATTTTAAGACATTAGTTGCTATATGTGATCGTGTGGGGT
>NW_025870226.1:0-1288 GCF_002878395.1 Capsicum annuum
CCCCTTCTCTAACTAATTTTGGGTCCAACCTATAACCCCAGTTGGAAGGGTGTCAATACCGTGCCACGGGTAAAGATAACTATTGCGGAGTCAGTCCTAACTAATGGGTGAACCCTAAGATTATTCCTAATCTATTGGGAGATCCTTGAGTATGTCAGTCCTATCTAACAGGTGACATCTCCAAACCTATGATGACTACGTAGTTCTGAAACTTAGGAAATGCTTTTAGGGATCCAGTCATAAATAAGGGTGCGCCCCCATCCCTATGTTTGCTCGGTGCTGAATCTTACTCCCAAATGAATAGACACTTAACTGATTCCTAGACTGTACTAAGCTTAACTGAACTTTTACTGATTGTATTATTTGACTAAACTAAACTAAGTTCCATGGGCTGATGGAATACTACTGAATTCTGTTAACCGATTGAGTACCGTTGAGTTCTGAACTGAATACTGTGACTGACCTATGAATACTACTGATATTTTCCTGCATTTTATAACTGACTAAAGCTATAGGTAAACATCTAAGTTTTTGGGTATTGAATACCCTCAGGACTCGATAGCAAGAAAGGTAAATCGTAGCATAAGCTTTAAAAGTATAATCATGTGCACTTGATCATAACTCATTCATGGAAACATTCTATCAACCATTTGGATGGTACAACTTGCACAAAAGCTAACATAGCATAATCTCTTTCCTTTATTAGTTCACATGATTAATTCATCAAGCACTTGGTGAGCATGCATATACACATAACACTAAACAAAAAGTAGACATCATAATTCAAATTCCCATTGACAATTACAAGGGTTTAACATGGATCCACATGATATTACATATATATATCAATTAACCTCACATGAAATGTATCATAAAACATAGATTAGAATCATAATTAATCATTTTCAACATGAATATAATAAAATACAACATGGAATTCATGAAATTCATAAACTTGAAGTTTAAAAATAGTTTCTTGGACTCCAAGGGTAGAAGGGACCCTTGGATGAATACTTCACATACCTTGATTACTACTTTTGAGGAGATTGAAGTAAGTTCTTGTGAATTTAATTCTTGAACTTGATGAGGCTAGGGCTTGCTCTTGAGAGAGTTTATGAGTAAAGAATGAGATTTTGCCTAATAGGCTGATTAATTTCGTGTTAAGGTTGAATAATGGTGGGGAAAATAACCCATTTGCCCCCACAACCTATATTAAATAATGATGAATAGGGTTGCCCTCACAACACGACCCCTGCTTGGGTTAAGAAGCCATCATGATGCAACCCCT
>NW_025870227.1:0-1199 GCF_002878395.1 Capsicum annuum
ATTTTCAATTTTCCAACTTTTTGACCAATAGGTTGAAATGAGCTCGGTTGTACCAGGACCCGAACCAAAGGTCTACCTAGCCTAAAATAGATATTCCGGATCTACTGGTATAGTCCGTGCAGTCATCTATCGCACGGATCAAAAGATATCCTCATAAGTCCAAAATAAGGCTCTCGAAGCCATCAAAAACCACAATATTGCATAAATGATACCAAAATGCATCGAAAATCATGATAATCACTTCCACACCCCAGAAATATCATAATACAACTACGGAAAGGGATAAAAAAGTCAAATCACATAAAATCACAAATTTTACATATTTTATCAATTTTTTAGGTCGTTACATCAATAGTGTGTGTGTGTGTATATATATATATATATATATATATATATATATATATATATATATATATATTGCACTCTTTCAACAAAATTCGCTTTCATTATGTATCCCTGCCCCCCCCCTCTCCTTTCCATGTATCTTTGATTCTTTGTCATTAATTTAAAATTTTAATCTATATTTGAAAGTTTCAAATGATAACAACACAAAAATACAATCTCGAAAGAAGTTTGTAGTGAAGATAAGTTATGGCGATAGGTTTCAAATATTTGATGACTTTTGGTTGGTATTTAGACTTAAAAAACTTACTCTAAGTTATCATGTAGAGCTTCAAAAAGAAAGTTCACGATGAAATTTAATTCCATGAATGATTGTCATTACTAATAAAAAATCGTGCCTCGCAAATTGGATAAATCTTTATAACTTATTTTGAATTTTGATTTTGTTATCTTATAGCTTTATGAAAATAGTTTTTCAGTTTGTCTCAAAGATTAGAACTAACAGCTCACTATTTTAATTTTCGTCGTTAAAAATATTATATCAAAAACTTGACGAGTTAATTTCTAATCGCGCGATCAAATTCACTAGTTTATATATATATAAAGGAGAATGTTAGTCTATCCTATGTGGCATGCCTTATAGGCCTTCAAAGCTATTTATCTTTTTAGTGATTTTTACGGACATTAATTGAGGTTTCTTCTCATTTTAAATATTTATGTATTTAAAGAAAATTCAAAAGTCACTATACTTAACTATATTAATTATATATAAAATAAAAAAATTATTTATGTATTTAAACAAAACTCTATTAATTATATATATATATATATATATATATATATAGAGAGAGAGAGAG
>NW_025870228.1:0-1247 GCF_002878395.1 Capsicum annuum
AATACCCATTATTGCTATTTGCAAAGTTACGAGTTTTGAGATATTTTGAAGATGAATTACATGTCTATATTCATATTTTCATACCCATTGCAGTAAATTACCGATTTTGAGATGAATTATCATTGTTTTCATTATCAAGCATGATTATTATAATGGTTTGAAGTGAGTTTAGTACATGGGTTACTAAGCCCCAAGTTTATATGTTGAGATTTTGGGAAAAATGATGGTTTATGGATCTTATGAGTGGATTATATTAGATTTATGATAAAGTTTTGATCTTTTGATCAGCAGATAAGTTTTGGAATCCACTTTAAAGATTTACTACAAATTTCAGAAAGCAAAATAGCTTCATTTACAGATTGATTTAGATAAATGCATTACTGATTTCATAATAAACTCTTACGCTAGTTTTAAAGTAGATTTCCAACAAGATGAGTGTAACAAATAACAAGGGAGTAGTATTTAGCACGAGTTGGGTATGATTCCAAGGTCTCATACCCCAGAACTACGTTCCACTATAGAATTAAGATTAAGTATCCATAGTGGGCTGAGATATGATCACTTGAGATAAGGTTATACTCCCTGGCAAGAGTATGATACCTCTCCCCAACGTGAGGTTTCTTTCTTAGGAAGATGAAATGTTGGACTCTATGTAGCCGAATGGTTTATGTCAATTAGAAAAACCTCCCTTAAGATGAAGTATTTTCTCTAATAGAAAAGAATAACAGAAAAGCTTTTAGAAAATTATGCGTAAAGGTTCACTAATTTATTAAGATTATGATTTACAGAAAGATATTAGCTACAAATTTCACCTTTTAGATTTCAGATTTAAGAGTGAGTCCTTTCTACAGAGAGAATACAAGCACAACTTTTAGAACTAAATGTTATGACTCACTAGGTTTATAAAGCATGATTTGTTATTCATGATTTCAGATTTCATTATTTCAAATATTCCAGCTTATGTGAGTCATTTACATTTAACATGCATGTTTTTATAAATTATGATAATGAGATGATGTTTTACTTATGTATTTCACCCCCATATACTCAGTACGTCCTCAAAGTAATGATCCACATATATGTCTATGTGCTAC
Source organism: Capsicum annuum (assembly GCF_002878395.1). Lineage (NCBI taxonomy): Eukaryota > Viridiplantae > Streptophyta > Magnoliopsida > Solanales > Solanaceae > Capsicum > Capsicum annuum. The sequence continues at coordinate 1,095 of NW_025870228.1, forward strand.
ATTATCTCATAATGTAGGTACAAGTTGTAGCACGCATACCATATTAAGACAGTTTGTAAATTCCAGCCATCAAATGATGAGCCCTCCTACTTCGAGGATTTTAGTTAGATGTTATTTATATACTTTACTTTCTTACTCATATGTATTGATTAG
>NW_025870229.1:0-1632 GCF_002878395.1 Capsicum annuum
TTGGGCACTTCCTTCAGCCTACTGTGCGGGTTCGACCCCTGCTAGTGGCTGCTTTTTTTTAATTAGAAAAAAGTTGGGTGCTGCTGCTATAGAAATAAATAAAATAATAATAATAATAATAATAATAATAATAATTTTTTTTTAAATTAAAAAAATTTAGATGCTGCTACTATAGAAATAAATAAATAAAAAACAACAACAACAACAACAACAACAACAACAACAACAACAATAATAATAATAAAAACGACGTCATTTTAGCAGAAAAAACGAAACTTTGACAGTGCACAAATATGATATTTAACTATTCAAAACTGTACAAAATGACCTCTCTCCAAGTCAGTCCTTTTAACGATGTGGGATCGTGTGATACTGTGATTGAATTACCTTTCCACGTAGGCGTGAGTGAGACTCACGCATGAAGTTGTAAAATCGGAGGTCATATTTGTTTCAGTTTTGAATAGTTAAAGGTTCTATTTGTGCACTTTCAAAATTTAAGGTCAAAGTTATAATTTGATGTCAAGTTTAGGATCATTTTTATATATTAAAACCGAATCGTTAAAGATTAAAAATTAATAAATCGAAAATCGATAACAAATTGATAATATATAAAATCGAATCGAACCAATTAATGCACACCTCTAATAAGAAGGTAACACTGCTTTTACTTTTTTGGGGAAAAGTGCAAAGCAAACAGGCTGCAGCATATTCTTCCACACGAAAACCAACATGCTCTCGCATTGAACTCTTGTGACAAACACAAACCAATGATGAAAACAAGTCCAGTTCCTCAAGTATAAGTTCAACGAAAATTTTTATTTTTTATGAGATGAAACATGTTATACTTGTATAAGGGATTTATTATTTGACATGTAGAATTTGTGGGTTTCAACTTTTATTACTTTGGCATATTCTTTTCTCCATAACCTTCTCCCTCATGATCTTTTTATTTTAATTCATGTTCTCATTTTTTTATTTTTCAAAAATTTCAGTCAATTTCTTTTTCTTTTTTGGATTCTTACATTTTCTTTCAACGTCTTTCATAGAAATTGATTTTGAATTTTTATTTTATTATTTTACAAAACTTTTTTGTGTATATTAATTAATGCAATTTAAAATTTATAATATGCACTGAACAATTGCACTATGTCACCCATATTGACATACTCATTCCATCTCAAGAGAAAAATTAAAGTTGGCGTTATGTTTGATCATGAATATAACGTGGAGTTATTTTTGAATTTTTGTGAGAGAAGTAAGTAGGCATTTGACCATAAATATTGTTTACAATATTTTGTAATGCGTTTTCACTTTATTTAGAAATACTTGTTTGGCCATGAAAATCAAATATGTATTTCGAAATATGTTTTCATAATTTTTTATTTTTTAACAAAAAAAAATTTGAATTCTTGTTTTTCTATCACTTTATAAAAAAGTATATCCAAAGTCTAAAATATTTTTAAAAATACTATGACCAAACGCATCTATTTTCAACTTTAAAAATACCAAATAATTAAAGTGAATACGTTTTTTATTTTCATGGTCAAACGGGTCCAATGAGTGAAAAAGGTTTACTTGATTGCACTTTTCTAAATACAACTCTAAATTGTATTTGAAATTATCATGGTTAAA
>NW_025870230.1:0-3645 GCF_002878395.1 Capsicum annuum
CTATTGTATGTCGTGAAGGTGTGTTCTGTGTTGAACCTCTACTTAGTAAAATAGTAAACTTTATTTCAGAGTCGGTAATGGTCTCACAGCAGTCAAAGTGTTGACATAAACTTTAATAGCCAATACATTACGGACTTGTGCTATTCTGATTTTTGTAAGTGTTTTTGAGAATAAATTCAATTCTCATAGGAATCAGCTTAGCTTACTTTCACAGTCGCACAAGTGAAATCTGTCAAGGGTGGAACAAAGTGTACTCACATCTTCGTCAAATATTTCACAGTCGCACAAGTGAAATCTGTCAAGGGTGGAACAAAGTGTACTCACATCTTCGTCAAATAATTCAGAAGAAGAAATATAAGATACACACAGATTAGTCAACAAGAATGCTTGTGAAATGACTAAAATGTCCACGACAAAAGTAAAACTACTACTAGTATTACTTAGTATACTTAGATACCCATGCCCATGCAAGGAACAAGCATTTTAGCAATACTAATATGCAAAAGAGATTCAATTTTGGAGAAAATTATTTCCTGCTTGTTTTAAATGTCTACTATAGGAGTAAAAGAAAAAAAATGTAATACAATAAACCAATGTTAACATAATATATACATTCAGTGTAGTCATTTAATAAGAGCAAAAGGATATTTATAAAAAAAATACTACCATATATAATTCAATTACAAAGGTTTAAATAAAAATATTATTGAAATAATACATAAGTACAAAACTAGTAAATATAAGAAAAAACAATATGCATGTGTAACCATTTTACTGCACCATAAAAATGGGGATAAAACTAATAAATATAAGGAAAAAAATCATATGCATGTTTAAACCATTTTATTTACTACTATATATAAGTGAAAGTTGAGATGACTAAAATTATCGAAATATCCTTGGTAATCACCCCAACCTTCACTTATATATAGTGTAGTAAAGTAAAGTAAAAAACAATATGCATGTGTAACCATTTTATTGCACCATAAAAATAAGGACTCAACTAATAAACATAAAAGAAAAATCATATGCATATCTAACCATTTTATTTACTATTATATGTAAGTGAAGGTTGGGGTAACTAAAATTACCGAAATACCTTTGGTAGTCACCCCAACCTTCACTTATATATTATAGTAATAGTAATTTATTAGTTTTATCATCATTTTATGGTTAGAGACGAACCCACGTAAATCCGTGAAGGTACACGTGCACCCGGTAAAATTTTAAAAAATTTATATATATATGAATAGATACTGTAAAAACGTGGTAATATATTAAATTGTGCACTTATAGTATCAAATGTCATTTGGGTGATTTGGTCTGGAAAGTAGATGAAAAGTTTCTTGACCTGGGACGTTGCGGGTTCAATTCCTGGCAAGCGTCCTTTTTTTGTTTTTGCCTTTACAATTAATGCTCCAGCCATTTAAATTAATTTAATGTGTATTCTTATTTAATAAAGGGGATCTTTCAAAAATAACAGTATTTTGCTATAAAACCCACCTTTCATAGCCACATTTTATATAATTACCATTTATAGCCGATGTATTCGATTTACGTCCGCTGTATTCAGTTTTACAGATAATATGCATTCATATAAAATATGAATACAGTCCCTATTTAGCCCCTGTATTCGATTCACAACTGTTGTATTCACTTTTACTTAGTGGTCTGTATTCATAAAAACGTAAATACACTAGATATTTAGTCTCGCCAAAAACACTAACATTTTTTTTCTTTTTTCTTTTCTTATATTTTTTCTTTTGTTGTGTTTTTCTCGTTTTTCCCTCTTCTTTTTTTTTATTTTTTTCAATTTTTATTTTTTTTCATTTTTTTCTCTCTTTTATCTCTAACTTCCATTTCTCTTTCTTCTTTTCTTTTCTTCTTTATTTTTTTTTTGATTTTTTTGTACTTATTTTCTTTATCACTTTTTTTTCTATTTTATATTTTTTGTATTTTCAAAAAATATGACTACTCGAGCACAAGTCATGAATGATAACGTAAATACCATAATTATTTATTATATTTGTAGTCACACCGTCATTTATATTTTTGTATTCGTTGATACAACTGCATTTGTATTTGTATTTTAAAGTTCACGTTTGTAGTTCGTATTATATTTGTATTTTATAGTTCACTTTTGTATTTGTATTTGTTAGTTTGCACCATCATTTATATTTTATACAATTCACACTTGTATTTTAAAATTATTTTGTATTTGTATTTTATAATTGACTGTATATTATATTGGATTATATCTGTATTGTTATTTTATTGTGTTTGCATATTTAAATTATATTTGTATTTGTATTCTATTTTCGTCGATGTCTTTTTATTTCTAAAGAATTATTTTGTATTTGTATTTGTAAGTTTATTGCATATTGTATTTAGCTGTGACTATGTGCAATTTGTATTCTATTTTCGTCGATGTATTTGTATTTTTAAAGAATTATTTTATATTTGTATTTATAAGTTGATCGTATATTGTATTTGTATTTGTAATTTCATTTATTTGTATTTGAATTTTTAGTTGACAGCATCATTTGTATCTTTAAACATTAGCAAATAATTGTAATTTTTCTTTCTATGAAGATTCATATTTACATTTATTGATACAATTTCATCATAATAAAAATAAAAATAATAAATTATACAAATACAAATGGTACATCTGTATCAATGACACATGTTTATATAATTTGAACCATATGCATACAAAATGATACCTATTTATATACAAATATAAATGATAAATTTGAAATACAAAACACAATGATATATTTGCATTGATAGACAAATTGCATATTTATGTATTTTAGTCTCAAAAAAATACAATTAATTAATATACTTATTTATATACAAAAATACGAATGATAAATTATACATATTCACAACTAAACTATTTAACTACAAATAATAAATTTATTTAAAATACATAGTATGATATAAAAACATATAAAATATAAAGTACAACAACAAATGAAAAAAATATAAAAAAAAATAAAAAAGGAGAAAAAATGACCAAAAAAATAAAAAAGAACGAAAAAAATCGAAGAAAATGCAAAAAAAGGCCACACAAGCACATTTCTCAAGTTCGCTTTATGTTAAATTCATTTCATCTCAAAATATCAATAATAAGTCCATGATTCTTTGATTAAACCTTGCAAAAAAAAAAAAGACTGCAAAAAAATATATAGAAAAAGATGAAAAAATAAAAAGAAAATATGATTTAAGCTACAATTATGGTTGTACTAGCGTGTAACTATAAGGCTACAAAAAAAAATGAATAAAAAAAAGTGAAAAAAGAAAAATTAAAGAGAAAGCAACAAAAAAGGAAAAGAAAAATGGAAGAAAAAAATTGAAAAGAAGAAGAAGAAGAAGAAGAAGAAGTGAATAATAGAAAATAGAAAAAGAGAAAAAATATATGAGAAAAGTTATGAATTGTAATTAGGAATAATTAATAGGCAAGACGAGGTTATGAATTGTAATTAATTAAAAATTAGGCTTTAAGTGGTAATAAAAGCCCAATAATGGCTAATCCAAGTAATTTCCTCTAATAATAATAGTAATAGAAATAGTAATAGAAAAAGAAAAAATCAATAATAATAATAATAATAATAATAATAATAATAATAATAATAATAA
>NW_025870231.1:0-3915 GCF_002878395.1 Capsicum annuum
CCACCCTTATTCAGCCATAAACACGAAATTCAGTCCCCAATTCTCCAAAATACATCCACATTCATCTAAAAATTCTCAAGAACACTCCCAAGGGTTTCAAACAAAAATCCCAAATAAATCAAGATTCAACCGTGGGTTTTCAAAATCGATTAGAGATTTGAAATCCCCAATCCACAGGCTTCAATAAGCACCCATTATTTTCTGCAATAGAGGTATGCGGGGTTTTCCTAAATTCTCATGGGCATAGAAAAATCATGTTTTAGAATGGGGTTTTTGAATCTATATATATATATATTCATGTATTAAATATTTTAACATCATTGTTTTGGTCTTTTGACCTTTCCCAAAGTGATTTGAGAATATGAATGTATGAAACCATGTATTTAAGAATGAATTCTTGTTGAGAGCATGATTTTTGGTGAATTCCCTCTTATTATGAATTTTTCAGATTTCTCATAGCATATGAATTGTTTTGAAATGCATCCTTGAAAAGCACTATATTAAATGATTGAACTCTTGTTATGATTTAAAGGTGATTGTAAATCACTAAAGAGGGAATCTAGCATGAATGTTTAATGTTCATAATGCATGTAATGAAAGAGTGCATGAATTTGCTAAAGGCACTAGACCACCATATGTTGATGAATTTTTTGCATGATTTTGACTTGAGTTTCAAAACACGAAATCTTCTATATCAGTTGTATGTTTTTGGGTGGTCTAAGCTTTGATTTAAATGAAAGATTTATCTTAATGTATTATGGCTCAGAAATCATGACTTGCAAGTCTTGGTATGACAATACCAATTCAGACCAATGCCATATCAGACTCAGACTAACAGACATTTCAGACTATCATGATTTTAGACATTCAGAATGTTGCATGTACAGAAAAGGTTAAAAATGGGCATACAAAGATGTTTGGTGGTTCCCTGAAGACGGAATGAGTCCAGACAACTCATTGTCCAAAACCGTGATTTGCCGATCCGGGTTTATATATTACGCTGTCCTAGAGCCCTATGGTGATCAGATTCAGGAAATCCAATCCTTGCGGCACACTCGGGTTGGAGGCTTCCCCACCGAATTAATGATGGATTCCATATCGCTCGTGGAATATCAGACTTGTATGGGATACTACCTAACTCAGAAGTAATACACATATCAGAGTTTGAGATTTACAGACAGGTTACATGTTTTCAAAAGATGCCCATGTGTTTTTAGAAACTGTTTTATGCATAATGTTTGATGAAAATTTGCTCTAACGTATTATATATATATGTGTGTGTGTGTGTGTTCAATTACTCTATTTTGGATTGCTTCGCTTGCCAGTACAATTGTGCTGACCCCCCCTTCTTCTAGGTTCTGAGGCATAGTCTAGGGGTCCAGATAAACAGTAGAGATTTCAGATCATAGACCAGAGTTTGCAGTGGTGAGCCTTCTATGATTCAGAAGGCCTGGTTATTTCATATTACTACTATTAGTTAGGTTTTGGTCTACTGGGGGCCTTGTCCCAGCTTTCAAACAACTTTGATTAGTTCATGGTAGAGATTTCGCAGACTGAGTCAGACATTATTATTCAGATATATTTTGGATTTCAGTTTTTAGTATTATGATCACATTCAGATTGACCATGTTTCCATATTAGATTTCTCTTTCTGCATTACCTTTTATCATATGAATTATGTGTATGATTACTAGATAGATAGAGAAGGGCGTTCCGAGCCTTCATGGTTCAGGATGCTCGTCACAGCTAGGGCCCTGGCTTGGATCGTTACAGACACATGCCCTCAATATATCCTCAAGGGTCTGAATGGTACGCTCAGCTTGCCCATCCGTTTGAGGGTGGAAAGCTGTGCTCAAATTCACTTGTGTACCTAAACCCTTCTGAAAAGATCTCCAGAACTGAGATGAAAACTGTGTACCTCTATCGAATATAATAGACACTGGTACCCCATGCAACTGAACTATCTCCTCAATGTAAATCTTAGCATAACCCTCTCCTGAATAATTAGTCCTCACATGCAAAAAGTGGGTTGACTTTGTCAACCGATCTACAATCACCCATATAGAATCATACTGGTTTCGGGATCTCAGAAGTCCTGTAATGAAGTCCATGTTTATTATCTCCCACTTCCATAAAGGCAGGGCTATCTCTTGGGAAGTACCACCTGGCCTCATGTGTTCTACCTTCACTTGTTGACAGTTCAAACACTTGGACACGAAATCAGCTACATCACGTTTCATGTTATTCCATCAATACAAGATTTTCAGATCGCGGTACATCTTAGTAGAGCCTGGGTGAATGACATACCTCAAAGTGTGCACCTCATCAAGGATTCTTTCCCGCAGTCCATCAATATTTGGAACGCACAACCTACCCTAAAATCTCAAAATACCATCACCACCAATTTCAAACGACATAACCTTTTGTTGACCCACATATTTCTTGATTTGCATCAAGATGAGATCTTTAACCTGATTCTCCTTAACTTCAGCACAAAGGGATGACTTAGCTAACTCATGAACAATTACCCTTCCATCTTCGGAGTCTAAGAGTCGCACTTCCAGATTCGCAAGGCGGTTAATATCCTTCACCATCTCTTTCTTTCCTTTTTCTACATGAGAAAGGATGCCCATAGACAACCTGCTGAGGGCGTCGGCTACAATATTTGCCTTGCCCGGATGGTAATGCAGGCTCATATCATAGTCTTTCAGAAGCTCCATCCAGCGCCTCTGCCCGAGGTTCAATTATTTCTGTGAGAAAACGTACTTCAGACTCTTGTGGTCAGTGAAGATATCAACGTGAACACCGTATAAGTAGTGCTGCCAAATCTTAAGTGCAAACACCACGGCCTCTAACTCCAAATCATGGGTGGGGTAGTTACACTCGTGCACCTTCAACTGCTTAGATGCATAAGCCACTACCTTACCATGCTGCATCAACATACAACCAAGTCCCATACGGGATGCATCACAATATAGGACTGGTCATCTACACCCTTGGGAAGGGTCAAAACAGGAGCAGTGGTCAGTTTGTCTTTCAACTTCTCAAAACTATTCTCACACAGATCAGAGCACACAAACTTCAGCTTTTTCTGAGTCAATTTAGTGAGTGGAGTAGCTATGGAAGAAAAACTCTCTACGAACCTTCTGTAATAACCCGCCAAACCTAAGAAGCTCCGAATATCGGTTGGAGTCGTGGGTCTGGGCCATTTTCTCACTGCTTCAACTTTTTGGGGATCCACTCTTATCCCATCACTGGACACAATATGCCCCGATAAGGCAATAGCATCTAACCAGAATTCACACTTAGAAAATTTGTCATACAGCTGATGATCCTTAAGGGTCTGAAGAATAATTTGGAGGCGATTGGCGTGATCCTCTTTACTCTTAGAATAGATCAGAATATCATCAATAAATACAATGACGAACAAGTCAAAAAACTGACGGAATACTCTATTCATAAAATCCATGAAGGTTGTAGGGGCATTAGTCAACCCGAAGGACATGACTAGAAATTCGTAGTGACTATATCGGGTTCCAAAGGCTGTCTTGGGTATGTATGACTCCCTAACTTTCAACTGATGATAACCCGAACGAAGGTCTATTTTTGAAAAACACTTGGCACCCTAAAGCTGGTCAAAAAGGTCGTCAATCCTAGGAAGAGGAAATTTATTTTTAATCATGACCTTATTCAGCTGACGGTAGTCTATGCACATATGAAGGGAACCATCTTTCTTTCGCACGAAAAGTACAGGCGCACCCCAAGAAGACACACTGGGGTGTATAAAACCCTTATCTAGGAGATCTGCTAACTGTTCTTTCAACTTTTTTAGTTCTGCAGGAGCCATTCTATATAGCGGAATGGAAATAGGATGAGTGTTTGGCAACACATCAATATTAAACTCAATCTCCCTAT
>NW_025870232.1:0-1111 GCF_002878395.1 Capsicum annuum
TTGCTCATCTGTTGATTCACTTATTTTTGTGTTACCCTTTTGTAATGTTCTTTTTGTTCTTCTTTTGTTTGACATCAAATGTATTTCTCTTGTTTGCATACAAAAGAAAGTAAAATTGGATCCACTTTTACCCGTCCAGCATTAAAGGCTAGAGTAAAGATGGGTTCAGAGGAATAAAATGCTTGTAGATGGAACCACTTTATATATGGGAGGTACACTTCCAGTTCAATGATTTTGTGAATGTTGTTCTTTACCTATTAGGCATTAATACTTCAAACAAGATATAGAATTTTACAGTTAAGATTGTTAGGTTCGAACTGGTAAGTCTGAGGGACCAAGATAGTGTTGTCGATATCCCGTTACAATTTAATGATGGTTTATGCTCATATTTTTGTGTTAAGTTTGGGGAAGGAATCAAGTTTTTAGCGGCAGTGTAAATATCCAATAGTGATTAGACCTATTTTAATGGCACAATAGACTTCTTGAAAGGCTTCCAAAGCCTCGCAATGCTGCAAACAATGATAGAACCAATAGAAATTCCCCTGATCCAAATTTATATGGATGGGTTGTTGGAGGAGACTATTATATAGTAGAAGGTGTTTGGGAGAAAACCTGTGTGGGAAGAGGGAGGTTGAGAAGACCATATATCATCTTAGTACTTGTTTAAGAGGATACATAGGGTCAGAAGGAAAGTGTAGCGAAATTAGCTTATGAAATTGACATGAAAAATAAAAAAATTGGATGAGATACGAATGTGAAAGTGTGTCCAAAAATGAAAATCCATCAGTCGTTGAAGAAAAAAAAGAATGGTCAAGAGGAATTGACCCTGTGTATCCTCTTAAACAGGTACGAAGATGATATATGGCCTTCTCAACCTCCCTCTTCCCGCACAAGTTTTCTCCCAAACACCTTCTGCTGTATAATAGTCTCCTCTACCAATTCATCCATATAAATTTGGACTAGAGAAATTTCTATTGGTTCTATCGTTATTTGCTCATTGCGAGGATTCGGAGGTCTTTCAAGAAGTCCATTGTGCCATTAAAACCGGTCTAATCACTATTGGATATTTAAACTGCCGCAAAAAATTTGAACCCTTCCCCAAACTAAAAAA
>NW_025870233.1:0-514 GCF_002878395.1 Capsicum annuum
ACGTACAATATAATATATATACTACTTAAAATACTACTTGAAACAATATTCATACAATATATATACACTATATATATACAATTTTAGAAAACATATACACATGTATCGTTAAATATATACTACTTTAGAGTATATAGAAAATATATACACATATAACATATATAAATTACATATTATACTACTTTAGAAACATATATACATGTATACATTAAATATATATTATTTTAGAGTCTATATAAAATATATACACATATGTAGAATAGATGCTACTTAAAATATCACTTGAAAGATATATACATTACATGTTATAGTACTTTAATAATATATTAAAAGTGTTTAATTCAAACTACAAATTTAATTTAAATAAAAAAATAAGTAAGGAGTGAATGAATGTTGTATTTTATTGATTGCAAAATGATCCAAAACATATAATTTACATGAATGAAAAATCTACAAATTTTGCATCATTTTTTTCAACTCATGCATGTTAATATTAATGGGAACTGCCGTGGGA
>NW_025870233.1:614-1128 GCF_002878395.1 Capsicum annuum
ACGTACAATATAATATATATACTACTTAAAATACTACTTGAAACAATATTCATACAATATATATACACTATATATATACAATTTTAGAAAACATATACACATGTATCGTTAAATATATACTACTTTAGAGTATATAGAAAATATATACACATATAACATATATAAATTACATATTATACTACTTTAGAAACATATATACATGTATACATTAAATATATATTATTTTAGAGTCTATATAAAATATATACACATATGTAGAATAGATGCTACTTAAAATATCACTTGAAAGATATATACATTACATGTTATAGTACTTTAATAATATATTAAAAGTGTTTAATTCAAACTACAAATTTAATTTAAATAAAAAAATAAGTAAGGAGTGAATGAATGTTGTATTTTATTGATTGCAAAATGATCCAAAACATATAATTTACATGAATGAAAAATCTACAAATTTTGCATCATTTTTTTCAACTCATGCATGTTAATATTAATGGGAACTGCCGTGGGA
>NW_025870234.1:0-1737 GCF_002878395.1 Capsicum annuum
TGTTTGGATAGAAGAATAAAATGCCTTCATCATATCAATCTTCAAGAATGCAAGTACTAAACATGCAATAAACTCAACAAAGGATCCAATATCATACATAGTATCTTTTGACCGCATCAGAATTGATAGCCATTTCTGCCATTTTGCCTTCAATATCTGTCAAATATAAGGCTCCATTGGGCAACACTTTCTTCACAACAAAGGGACCTAGCCAGTTAGGGGAGAACTTGCCTTTTGCTTCAATCTAGTGAGGAAGGATATGTCTCAATACCAACTGACCAACTTCAAAATTCCTGGGATGGACCTTTTTGTTATACGCTTGAGCCATCCTCTTCTGATACAACTAGCTATGACACACAGACGTTAGCCTTTTTTCCTCAATCAAACTCAAATGTTCCAATCGGGTTTTTACCCATTTGTCATCATCAATCCCTACTTCTACAATGACTCGAAGAGAGGGAATTTCAACTTCTGCAGGAATGACTGCTTCTGTCCTATACACCAATAAATATGGAGTTGCCCCTGTTGAAGTACGAACAGTGGTGCGATAACCTAGCAATGCAAATGATAATTTTTCATGCCACTATCTAGACCCTTGTACCATTTTTCGCAGTATCTTTTTTATATTCTTATTGGCGCTTCTACAGCACCATTGGCCTTTGGGCGATACGGAGTAGAATTTTGATGTGCGATCTTAAATTGTTGACACACTTCTTGCATCAAATGACTATTGAGATTGGCAGTATTGTCTGTAATGATCATCTTAGGAATTCCAAATCTACAAATGATATTGGTATGGACAAAATCTACCACCGCTTTCTTCGTCACTGACTTGAAAGTTACCGCTTCTACCCATTTTGTGAAGTAGTCAATGGCTACCAAAATGAATCTATGCCATTGATGCCTTCGGCTCAATCGGTCCAATCACATCCATTCCCCAAGCTATGAACGACCATGGAGCGGCCATTGCATGCAACTCAACAAGAGGAGAACGTATCAGATCACCGTGTACCTGATATTGATGACACTTCTGAACAAATTAAATAGAATTCCTTTCTATAGTAAGCCAGTAGTAACCTGCTCGAAGAATCTTCTTTGACAAGACATGACCATTTATATGCGACCCGCATGCTCCAGAGTGTATTTCAACCATAATTGCTGAGGCTTCTTTTACATATACACACCTCAAAAGTCCGAGATCTGGGGTTATCTTATACAAGATTCCCCCACTTAAGAAAAATCCACTAGCCAAACACCTAATAGTCCTCTTTTGATCGTTGGTGGCATATGTTGGGTATTCTCCTGACTGAATGTACCGCTTGATATCCAAGAACTAAGGTTCTCCATCGAGCTCTTCTTCAACCGCATTACAGTAAGCATGCTGATCATGACTCTGTATATGCACTGGATCGATGTAGGCTTTATCAGGAAGTTGGAGCATTGAAGACAGAGTGGCTAAAGCATCAACAATTTCATTATGAATCCTTGGAATATGCCTAAATTTTACCAACACAAACCGTTGACATAGCTCCTGCAGGCATTATCGATACGGGATGAGCTTCAAATCTTGCATCTCCCAATCACCTTGAATTTGATGGACGAGCAAATCCAAATCCCCCAACCCCAATAATTCCTGGACTCCCATATCAACAGCTAACCTCACACCAAGAATGCAGGCTTCATACTCTGCCATATTATTAGTACAGTAGAATCGAAGTTGTGCTGTCACCGGGAAAT
>NW_025870235.1:0-1284 GCF_002878395.1 Capsicum annuum
TTGAAAGGTAAATGACTTTCAAAGAAGCACAAGCAATCATTGTGCTTTGTTTGATTTGTACATAATATTCTTTGAGCGAGAGATGTTAACAACAACATACCACATAGTTTAATAAGAATCTTTGAGGATCTTGAGGCATTTAATAACTATCCTTGGGGTTTACAATCTTCAAAATAACTATCAAATATTTGTTAACTCCGTTAACGCCAAAGACAATCAACTTATATGGATTTTCATGGGCTTTCATGGTAAATATTTCTTTTATTATGATTCATTTATATTTTATTGAATAATTCTTTTGATTTATTGGAGTTATTTTATAGGCTTGAGTATTTGAGCCCATTTCTTATTTGAGATAACAAGTGAACTACCAGAAAGAAGTTTCATGTCCAAGAATCCTGAGATGGTTGTCGACCAAAACTGATAAAAATGCAAAATTTCTTAATCTCTTCAATCCCCCGAAGAATGCAGTAAGTCTAATTTTAATCAAGTTTTTTTTAATTAATAATATTTTTAAATGATCTAATCATAATTCTAATATATATACTGATTTATTTTAGACTGTGCATCCGTGGCTTGTTCTGACCAATCAAGAATTGAAGATTCTATTTTTTCTTAGTTTACGGTCTGTGAAAACTTTATCGGACCCTAAGGTCATTGATAGAATAAAAAAGGAATTGTTTGGAGCAACAACCATCATAAGAAAAATAATTTTGGAGGGTGGGCTTATTGTTGTTGATGGTGGTAGTGGTAGTGGTGCTTCTATTGGGGCTAATGATGCTCCTCTTACAGTTTTTGATCACTATGATTATGATCATACTAGTTATAAAGATTTTTCCCCTCCTAGCAAATGTCAAGACTACAAGGCAAAATCTAATGGAGTGATTAATGCTATTAATGCATTAACTGCTTCTGTAAAGAAATTGATATCTAAGAGGATTGTCATTCCATCAAAGAGGATTTTATATCCATACACTCTATTAGAGATTAAGGAAGCTAAGAGGAGAAGAAAAGAAATTTTTAAGGCATCATTAAGCACCGAAAAAAGTAAAATTGTAACTCCCTTGTCTTTGTATTACACCTTTGACCAATGATAAGGGTCGCAGGAGAGAAACATAAGCTAACCAAGGTGAATATATATCACTATTCCAACAAACAAACAGACACATATCTATTTCAATAGATGACACATCTGCTAAAAATTATCAAATAGATATATACAGTTGTTGCAACAGTTGACTAACCTGTGGCATTATATGCATTATCTATTGCAACATATTTCTC
>NW_025870236.1:0-1349 GCF_002878395.1 Capsicum annuum
ATGGAGATTAGGAGTTTATTGTTAAAGTGTGAGATTTGGAGGTTTTGGGGGGTTGGTGCCTGTTTTGGATGGGAAATGGGTGAGGTTTTGGGGTGATTTTGTGTTTTATTATGTATTACGGGTCGGTTCGGGTAAGGTTAAAGATTTATATTTTTTTTCAATTATTACAAAAATCGACCACATGTGGTCGTCTTTTGTGATAATTAAAAGAATTATTTTTGAAATAAAACTTTAATAAATTACAAAAATATGTTAATAAATTAAAATTATTTTTTAACAAATTAAAATTTAATAAATTCGATAATATTTATAACAATATTCAATTAATTTAATACAATTCGTATATATATAAATACACAGTACATGCACTGTGTATGGTACAGAGACAACATCCAATTAATTTAATACAATTTATACATATATAAATCAGATACTAGTTGTTTTATCATCACATTGACACGAGTAGTATATTTCCTCAATCATATAATAATATCAATGATTTTTGCAAATTACGATAAATTTTTGGTTAATTAGCTTTTAAATTCGATATTTTTTATATATATATATATATATATATATATATATATATATATCAAATTATACAACTTACGTGTGTCTACATTGACCCAAAATAGTATATCTATTTCCTCAATAGTATGATATATATCAACGTATCATTCAAACTATACTGATATATACATTTAGTTATCTAGCTTTCGATTACTACATACGTCACTACATAAGATATACATATATACATATATTCAATTGTCTATCAACTTTCACATACGTACTATAAACATCACATCCACGATTCTACTACCCCATAATAATATATATACAACGTATTTCACAAATACTCAGATGAATTATAGATTACATTATCTTATGTATGTCATTAGTATACCTTCACCGTATAATATGTATATATATATATATACACACACACAAACACATATACGCACTATCGACTATATCAAATTCTAAATATGTACTATATATATCATATACGCACACAAGTATATTATCCAATAATATAACGCAATGTGTTTCTTATACATATTCAGATGAGTGATCGATTAATTATATATATTATATATATAAGATATTTATATATATGAACTCTTGAATGCATATATATATATCACATCCACAAGTATATATTACCTTATAATAGAACACGTTCATTATATTCTGATGAATTATCGGTTATATATTACATTATTATGACTAAAATAGTAACATAATATCATTATCTCAACGGTATGATAAATATGTGTGTGTATATATATATATATACACACACACACACATATTCATTATACAAAGATTATGTATGTTTAACGTCA
>NW_025870237.1:0-1111 GCF_002878395.1 Capsicum annuum
CAGTCATGGTAAGAATAGAAAGAGAAAACGAAGAGATAGACAGAAAAAAGGAAATAGATAAAATAAAACAACAAACCACATAAGAAATACGAAAAATAGAAGAAACTAAAAATAGTAGGATTGCTGAATTAGAAAAAGAACTACAAATGCTAAAAAATTTGTATGAAAAGAGACAAAAAGAAAAAGAAGAAAAAAATAAAGAACCAGAAACCAGTGAATTAGAAATAAATACTATAGATGCTGAAGAATCAGATAATTATGATTCGGAAGATAGTGAAACATATACAGAAATTCTAAAAAACATAGGAAAACTAGAAATTAATGAAAAATAAGAAATAATTAATAAAGAAAATCTAGAACTAATAAATACAAAAGTAAATATTCTAGATAAAAATATAATACCTATTACATCAGAAATAAGAAAACTAACCTATAATTACAAAAATAAGTTTAAAAGATATAATCTAAAGGATGAATATAATAAATGGACACCAAAGCAAATAATTAATTACAACTTTTTAGATTTAGACTGTGCAATAGATACAAATAAAACAATACAACTATGGGTAGAATACATTTCAAAACAATTATTAGATAATAAAATAGATACAACAAACACACCAGAATATATAGAAAAGACATTAATAGGAATAGTAAAATTATGGTTTTTAAACCTTGCCGAAGCAAGTAAAAAAGTACTAAGATCTGATAATAAAATAGAAGGAACATCAATACCTACTAAAATACTACCAACAGAACTATTGAAAAAATATGAAATAGCTATAAGAGAAGAATTTAGTAGTATAACAACAGAAGAAGAAGAGCAAAATAAAGAGAAAGATACGAATAGGAATTTAATATTAAAATTAGCAATATGTAATATGTGCTATATAGATGAGTATACATGCGTATTTAAAGAATATTATTATAAAGAAACATATAATATAGAGGAAAGTAACGAAATAAGAAAATTATATTTTAGTAAATTACCTGAACTATTTAGTTCAAAAATAATAAAGAGTTGGGATGAAGCAAAAATAGTAGATATCCTAGGAGCAAGAGTAAAATTTTTACAACAATGGTATAGAAATCTATGTGAAAAATATAGAGA
>NW_025870238.1:0-5391 GCF_002878395.1 Capsicum annuum
TATATATTTAGTGTGTGTCTGTGTGTATTGTAGTATATATATATTGCAGTATATACTTAATTTAAAGTACTACATATACTGAATGTTACGTACATATGTGTATATATCTTCTTTAGACGTATATATTTAACGTATACATGTGTATATGATTTATAAATTAGTATATAACTATATATATAGTGTGTGTGTATATAGTGTAGTATATATCTTGTAGTATATTTTATTTAAAGTACTACGTATATATTGAATGGTACATATATATGCGTATATATCTTCTATAGACGTATATATTTAACGTATTTATGTGTATATATTTTATAAATTAGTATATAACTATATATATAGTGTGTGTGTGTATACTGTAGTGTATATATATTGTAGAATATTTTATTTAAAGTATAATATATATATTGAATGGTACGTATATGTGTATATATCTTCTATAGACATTTATATTTAACGTATACATGTGTATATGTTTTATAAATTAGCGTACAACTATATATATTGTGTGTATACATATATTGTGGTATATTTCATTTAGAGTAGTACATATATATTGAATGGTACGTATATATGTGTATATATCTTCTATAGACGTATATATTTAACGTATACATGTGTATATATTTTATAAATTAGTGTATAACTATATATTTAGTGTGTGTATATATTGTAGTATGGGTGTCAAATGGATCGGGTCAGCCCGGCCCACCTAGTCAACCTGGCCCGTTTTGACCCCGCCGTTCTGCCCACGAGCAGTAGGATACAGGGTCCTAGACCGATTTATTTTTTATTTTAGACCCGCATAACCCGGCCCGGACCAAGCCCTCCGGTTAAACGGCCCGGTTAAGTTTTTTTGTTTTGTTTTTAAAAGAGTAGCAAACGGACTTTTTTACTATAAACTATTATTAATTTATTATATTAAGTAGCATATGTTTTTCTTAAAGAAGTACCTATATTTTATATGTGTATGCATATATATTGAATGGTACGAATATATGGATATATATCTTCTATAGACGTATATATTTAACGTGTACATGTGTATATGTTTTATAAATTAGTATATAACTATATATTTAGTGTGTGTGTATATATTGTAGTACATATATTATATTTTATTTTATTTAAAGTTGTACGTATATATTGAATGGTACGTATATATGTTTGTATATTTTCTAAAGAGGTATATATTTAATGTATACATGTGTATATATTTTATAAATGAGCATATAACTATATATATAGTGTGTGTATATATTGTAGTGTATATATTGTAGTATATTCTATTTAAAGTAGTACGTATATATTGAATAGTGCATATATATGTGTATATATCTTCTATAGACGTATATATTTATCGTATCCATGTGTATATAATTTATAAATTAGTGTATAACTATATATAGTGTGTGTGTGTGTGTATATTGTAGTATATATATATATATACATATATATATATATATTGTAGTATATTTTATTTAAAGTAGTGCATATATATTGAATTGTACGTATATATGTGTCTTTTTCTTCTAAAGACATATATATTTAACGTATACATGTGTATATATTTTATAAATTAGTGTGTATCTATATATATAGTTTGTGTATATATTGTAGTGTATATATTGTAGTATATCTTATATAAAGTAGTACATATATATTGAATGGTACGTATATATGTTTATATATCATCTATAGATGTATATATTTAATGTATACTCGTGTATCTGTTTTATAAATTAGTATATAACTATATATAGTGTGTGTGTATATAATGCAGTATATATATTGTAGTATATTTTATTTAAAGTACTATGTATATATTGACTGGTATGTATATATGTGTATATATCTTCTATAGACATATATATTTAACGTATACATGTGTATATTTTATAAATTAGTGTATAATATATATATAGTGTGTGTATAGATCGTAGTATATTTTATTTAAAGTAGAACATATATATTGAATGGTACGTATATATGTGTATATATCTTCTATAGACGTATATATTTAACGTATACATGTGTATATGTTTTATAAATTAGTGTATAACTGTATATATAGAGTGTGTGTGTGTATATATTGTAATATATTTTATTTAAAGTAGTACATATATATTGAATGGTATGTATATATGTGTATATATCTTCTATAGACGTATATATTCAACGTATACATGTGTATATATTTCATAAATTAGTGTATAACTATATATATAGTTATTGTATATATTGTAGCATATTTTATTTAAAGTAGTACGTATATATTTAATGGTATGTATATATGTGTATATATCTTCTATAGACGTATATACTTAACATATACATGTGTATATGTTCTATAAATTAGTGTATAACTATATATATAGTGTGTGTGTATATATACATATTATAGTATATTTTATTTAAAGTAGTACATATGTATTGAATTGTTCGTATATATGTGTATATATGTTCTATAGACGTATATATTTAACGTATACTTGTGTATATATTTTATAAATTAGTGTATAACTATATATATAGTGTGTGTGTATATATATATTGTAGTTTATTTTATTTAAAGTAGTACGTATATATTGAATGGTACGTATATGTGTGTATATATGTTCTATAGACGTATATATTTAACGTATACATGTGTATATGTTTTATTAATTAGTGTATAACTATATATAGTGTGTGTGTGTATATATATTGTAGTATATTTTATTTAAAGTATTACGAATGAATTGAATGGTACATATATATGTGTTTATATCTTCTATAGACGTATATATTTAACGTATACATGTCTATATGTTTTATAAATTATTTTATATATCATTATATTGTTGTATATATCTTGTAGAATATGTTTTATTTAGCGTAATATATATATATATATATATATATATATATATATATTTAACTGACGTATAGTCGTATACATGATTATATGTGTAATTTTGTATATTTGTATATATTTTTTTAAATTTTAATTTAGTATATACTATATATATAGTGTATATATATATTGTTTAACGTATTTAAAATGTATATCTGTGGATATATATAGTGTATATTGGAGAAGTTTTTTTAGGTTTTGTTTTTTGATCGGTTTTGATCGGGTTTAAGTGGGTTGGACCGGGTTGGATTAAGTGGGCCGGATTAGGGTTGTTTTGAAATTTTTAACTGTTGGGCACGAAACTAGACTGGCCCGTTTAACCAAGCCCAGATCCCGACCGGCCACAACCCGGCTAACTTTCACGGGCCGGTTCCGGGTTGACCCGGCCCTGCCCACTTGACAGGTATAATAAAAACTAAATAGATGTTTCATATACAACCACTCTACCCAGAAATGTATGTGTAAGATATGCGTACATTCTATCCTCACAGATGATTATTTCTTAAATTACTTAGGATATGTTGTTGTTATTGTTGTAAAATCACATGTTAGGACCCATAGTGAACGTTTCATTTGTTACATATAACACATGATTGGTGCATATAACTTGTCACTCCTCATGTAATTGAAAGGAAAATTAATGTGATCATGAGGTTCATTGATTAAGAATAATTTAAGTTGCTTGTTTTGTTTGGGAGCTAATTGATATAAATGATAGCATAAAAATATGAATATTTATTCAGCAACTTTTGTGGGGGAAAAGATAAAGATGAATGGTCACACCAAATTACATAAGGGTCCCACCAAAGTTTAGGGGGTAAATTCAGGTTATTTTGCATAATTCAAGGGTAAATTATTTAATCATTGTTATCAAAATAACTAACTTTTCCATTATACATTGCCACATTATTTTGTAAAGAAATAATAAAATTAAGGATTTCCTCGTGAGCATTAATGTCATTTCACAAGCTCATGATCGATTCATTGTCGCACGACCAAAAAAAGTAAATTTTATTTTGAAGTATCTTACTTGAATTGAGGGTCAATCTCTCTACTTTCACAAAGTAGGAATAAAGCTGCTTACACACCATCCTCTTCGGACTCCCCTTTATCAACCACTAACACAACTACTACTTTCTACATATAATCAAACTTACATGCAATATAACATAAATGTGGTTATAAGAGCTTCTCATTAGGGGTGAAATAGGAAGTGTAAAGTAAATTTGTCACCATCCACCCTAGCCCTCAAGCTGCACAATAAGCAATCAGAAAGTGAAGTATGATCAAATGAAACATACAAAGAAAAAAACATAGTATAGACGAGTCCCTAAACCATCAGGGGTGGCTCAACAAAAATTAGTAGTCTAAAGCTGAATCTTGACGCGATGCCTTAATTGGTGGCTCAACATACTTGTTAACAACAACATATTCATTATATTCCTACCAAGTGGGGTTTGGGGAGGGTAAGCGTACGCAATCCATATCACTACCTCAGAAGTGAGATAGAGAGGTTGTTTCCGATAGACCCCGGATCAAGATAAAACAATCTATAAAAGAAATAGTAAAAGGACAAGATGCAATAGAAATTACCACACTCAATAGTACCAAAGTCAAGATTCACCAAGTACTACAAGAAACGATACTTCACCAAGTACTACAAGAAACGATACAACATTCTGAAATAATACTAGTACTATAGCTACTAACACAGATTACAAAGTCCTCCTACCTATTAGCACTGAACACTCATTCCTACTATCCTTCTACCCTAATCTGCCTCCTCCACAACTTCCTATCTAGGGTCATGTTCTCGGTAAACTTAAGATGCTCCATGTAATGTCTAATCACCTCCCTCAAATATTTCATTGGTCTACCTCTACCTCATCTGAATCTATCCCTAGCCAACCTCTCACACCTCCGCACTGGGGTATCCATACCCCTTCTTATCACATGTTCGAATCATCTCAACCTCGCTTCTCTCATCTTGTCTTCCACTAAAGTCACTCCTACCTTACCTCGAATAACCTCATTTCTAATTCTATCTTTTCCAATACACCCACACATCGATCGAAGCATTCTCATCTCCGCCACCTTTATCGTTTGGATGTGAGACTTCTTGACATGCCAACACTCTGCCCCATACAACAAAGCCGGTCTAAATACCATTCTGTGAACTTTCCTTTGAGTTTAGGAGGTACCTTTTTGTCAGATAAGATTTCGGAGGCGAGCCTCCATTTCATCTACCCTACCCCAATCCAACGAGTGACATACTCGTCAATCTCTCGATTCCTATACATCATAGACCCCAGATACTTGAAACTATCTCTCTTTTGGATGAAATCAGTATCAAGCTTTACAATTACATCGAACTCATGTGACACCTCGCTGAACTTACACTCCAAATATTCCGTCTTGGACCTACTCTACATATGACACATTAAGCCAAATTTCTGCACAGGTTCTTGATTGATTATCTTTATTTGCGATAT
>NW_025870239.1:0-1420 GCF_002878395.1 Capsicum annuum
TTTCTTATTTTTCATCAATTTTTTTTCTTTTTCAATTTTATTTATTTGTTCTTGGTATTCTTTTTTTTTTTTGTATTTTCATTTCTGCCTTTTTCATTCTTGGTTCGTCATTTTTCTTCTTTTTTTATATTCTTTTCCTCATCTTTTTTTTTTGTCATTGCATTTTATATTTTATTTGTATATAAACAAGTATCATTAATATGCATAAGGTTCAAGTTGTATAAATATGTATCATTTGATACAAATGTAACATTTGTATTTGTATAATTTAGCAATTGTATTTGCATAATTTTATTATTTTTATTTGTATTGTTCAATTTATATCTACATAATTTTATTATTTTTATTTGTATTGTTCAATTTATATCAATAAAATATAATTTGTATCAATATATATAAATATAAGTGTTCGTAGAAAGAAAAATAACTATTCTTTTTCAATTGCTTAAAAATAGAAATGATACTGTCAACTACGAATGTTAATACAAACAAATGAAACAAATGCAATTATAAATATAAATACAATACATGATCAACTTACAAATGAAAATATAAAATAGTTCTTTTAAAATACTAGTTCATCAATGAAAATAGTTCTTTTAAAATATAAGTGTGAATCATATCAATTATAAATAAAAAATATCTCTTTTAAAATATAAGTGTGAATTATATAAAATATATATGATGGTGCAAACTATAAAATACAAATATGAGCTTGAAGTCTAAAAACCAAATACAAATATACAATTGTATTAAGTAAGTTCGGTCCATCTTTATTTCATTTCATATATGGCTGAGGATCCACGTAGCCTTTGATTTATGGGAAAGTCCAGCTTCAAATCCGACTTCTAACTCTCTCATCTTAGAGTTCTCGTTTGAGCAGAAGTAAGGCACGAAGCGAGGAGCTCAAGTTAAGGCAAGGCAGGAAGTACGTAGAAACCTTGATTTGTGTACTTCTTGAGACTACTAAAGATATTTGGTTTGACGAATGTAATTCCAAGCTCTTTCTGAATACTATCTCTGTATCTGTTCATTAGGTGGAGTCCACTTTAGTGTACTTACAAAAATTATAAATGTTTGGCGAATATAAATCAATATGCGCTTATGGTATTTTCGTTATCATAAAAAATAATAATAAAGAAAAAAAGAGAGAGGTAGAAGTTAGAGATAGAAGAGGGAAAAATCGTAAAGAAAAAGTTGAAGAAAAAAATACAAAAAATATAATAAATAAAAAAAAAGAGAGGTAGAAGTTAGAGATAGAAGAGGGAAAAATCGTAAAGAAAAAGTTGAAGAAAAAAATACAAAAAAAATCAGAGTGAAAAAAATAATGAAAAAGGAGAAAAGGAAAAAGAAAAAAAAATGATGATGAATACAAATATTCTGAATGGTTATGATATCTCAGTCATCATTCATAATTTGT
>NW_025870240.1:0-1436 GCF_002878395.1 Capsicum annuum
ACATAACGTGGCAGAGTGAACTCTTGTCCTTGGGGCATAATTTTTAGCTTGAAAGTTCTTGAGATAAATCTTGCCTCTAATGCAATAGTTCTAGAACATCTCATAAATGAAAACATAACGTGGTAGAGTCAACTCTTGCCTGTGAGGTATAATTTGTAGTTTGAAAGTCCTTGGGCTAAGTCTTGCCTCTAAGTAATAGTTGTAGAACATCTCAAAACATAACACAGTAGAGTCAACTCTTGCTCATGAGAAATAATTTATAGTTTGAAAGTCCTTCAACTAAGTCTTGCCTCTAAGGCAATAGTTGTAGAACATCTAATAAATGAAAACATAACAGGGTAGAGTCAACTTTTGTCTGTGGGGCATAATTTGTTGTTTGAAGGTCCTTAAGCTTAAGTCTTGCCTCTAAGACAATAGTTGTAGAACATCTCATAAATGAAAATATAACGTGGTAGAATCAACTCTTGCCTGTGGGGCATAATTTGTTGTTTGAAAATCCTTGAGCTAAGTATTGCCTTTAAGGTAATAGTTGTAAAACATCTCATAAATAAAAACATAACGTGGTAGAGTCAACTCTTTCTCGTGGGGCATAATGTGAGGCATAATTTGTTGCTTGAAAGTCTTTGAGCTAAGTCTTACCTCTAAGACAATAGTTGTAGAACATCTCATAAATAAAAACATAACGTGGTAGAGCCAGTTCTTGCCCGTGGGGCATTATTTGTTGTTTGAAAGTCCTTAAGCTAAGTCTTGCCTCTAAGACAATAATTATAGAACATCTTATAAATGAAAACATAACGTGGTAGAGTCGACTCTTGCTAGTGGGGCATAATTTTTTGTTTGAAAGTCCTTGAGCTAAGTCTTGCCTCTAAAGCAATAGTTGTAGAATATCTCATAAATGAAAACATAATGTGGTAAAGTCAACTCTTGCCCGTGGGGCATAATTTATTGTTTGAAAGTCCTTGAGCTAAGTCTTGCCTCTAAAGTCAAATTTATAAAACATCTCAAAAATCAAAATACAATATGATGGTGTCAACTCTTGCCCATGAAACATAACTTGTTGTTTGAAAGTAATAAATCTTGCCTCTATAATATAGTAGTGTCAACTCTTGTCCATGAAATGTAGCATATTGTTTAAAAGTCATAAGTCTTGCCTTTATAATGTGATAGTGTCAACTCTTGCTCATGAAATGTAATTTGAACGGAAGAAATCGAAGAAAAGAACAAGCAAAATAAAAATTACAGAAAAGAAGAAAAAATATTAAAAAATAAAAATTAAAGAAAATGCAGAAGTTAAGAGAAAATGAAAAAAAATAAAGGTTGATAAAAAAAGATTAAATAAAAATAAAGGTTGAAAAGTTTTAAAAAGAAAAAAGAAAAGTAAAAATAATTTATTTTTTTTTAATAAAAGTAGACCTTGAGATGTGTAAAGAAAAAAA
>NW_025870241.1:0-1348 GCF_002878395.1 Capsicum annuum
ATTGTTATGATTACTTGTATGGTTTGACTTCGTTCTAGAAGCCTTACCTTGGGGGTATTTCTGTCTTTTCCCTATTGTGTATCATTTTGAGTGATAGGCTTACTTGTCAAGGTACGCCGTGACAAGTGCCATCACAACCCTTATTTTTGGGTTGTGACAAATTTATATTTGAGAAAGGATCTAGGATTGCGGTATTTTGACATTCCAGTTGAGAAATATAATCATATATCTAATTTAATTTTTTGAGTTACTAGTTACAGGTTAATTGTAGCTTTATTGAATGTTTTCCCAACAACTGTAAGTCAACTCAACTATCCCTAACACCTATATTTCTATAATCGTCGGTTAATAGTGAAGTGCATAAAGATATCGTTTGTATCAATTAAGTTAGGTCACAGGATATATTTCTATCCTCAGTGACAAATCAATTTCTTTTTCCTGTATGTTTCACAAACTAGGCTTATTTCCTCTTTTTACAATTGTCGTTATTTTTTTCAAATCCAACAAGCATGACCTAGATAATATTAGTAAGGTGATCAATCAAACGAATAATTGGAAGTAAGAAGAACGAAATAACTCAATATATGAAAATCGAAATATCTAATATGATATTCAAGTCACAACTTTCATGTTCAACCACAACACTAGAAATTAAAAGGTTTAGCTACTCATGGATCTCTTTGGAAGAAGAAATTTTATGAGTTTACAAGACAGAAATTGAAAATAAAATCAAACCTTATTCTTGATCTTTGCCCTAACTTTTGATTTTTCCATATTAGTTATTAATGATAAAAAAAAACATGTAGAGAAGATTTATATAGAGTTGAGAAATCCTTAAAATTTTCAAAATTAATACCAATAAAATTAGAATAAGTTTTGGTTCGCGCCACAGTCTAAAAGAAAAGTTGCCGCGTAAGGAACAACCTGAAATTTATATCAGTGGCTAAACTTGTGTCACTCCTTATTTTGGGGGAGTGGAACAAGCCTTGAATATTTTCCTAACAATAACAGAAATCCACACCATTGGTTGCTTTGCAGCAGTGGCACAAGGCACAATAATTTTGGCCCTTTCGCGCTTGTTTTGCAACATATTGCGATGTAGATTTTTTCTTAGTTCCTTGATGCTTTTTTTTCTTCTTGTTTAAACTCTAAATACCTCAATACACTCTTATATAATCAAATCATGAAGCAAAAACGTAAATCACATCATTTAAGCTCAAGGCAACACCAAAATAGAACAAATGTGAGATGAAAAATGGTAAAATAATGTAGTTTTTAGCTTCGCATCACTAGGCATATCATGTTATTTTAATATGTGGCATGATCTTATTGACTTGGCTTATCATGT
>NW_025870242.1:0-1661 GCF_002878395.1 Capsicum annuum
AGTGGTTAATGAATTTAATTATTGGAGATGTAATTAAGTTTAGCCAACTTCGTGCTTCGTATGTCCTGCCAAGTAGACCCAAGAATTGTGTTGTACGTTGAATTTATACTTCATTCATGAATACTTTTGGAAAAAAGTTTATAAACACTTTCGTACTATGAATACTTTTGGAGAAATTCTAACACATATTTAATAGAACAGAAGCATAATGCCTAACATCTTTAACTTACCTTGGTGACAACATCTATCAACCACTACTACTTAATTCATGTAATGTCAAATATATATAAGATGAAAAAAATTTAACCAATAGAGAAATTATTTGTAACGCGTCAAAATCTAGTTTCCGGGATGCCACACGATGCTCCGAACTACAAGTAGTCCTGAGCTAACCCTGGATGCCTTCTAACACATCTGAATCTCAACATGGGGAAATATAAGTATAAAATCATGATAAAATGAGGAAAATTTTCTGAATATATTTGAAAGTACCAATCTTATCAATCCGAATAAACAAATACTGAAAAGTCTGAATATGACAATTGAGATCTAAGACTGAATCTGGTAGTCCGACAAGCCTCTACTAGCTGAATCTAGAGAGCCACTGGGACAGGCCCCAACTGAATCTAACTGTCTGAAATGAATAACGAAGACATTTACTAATAAATGGGAAATCTGAATAACTAAGTCCTTGAACTATGAGGACTCACCAACTGCAGGGATATAGATATAATGCTCGAAAATCACTGTCGCTGCTGAGACTGAGCACCTGAACCTACATTATGAGACAATGTAGCACATAAACGTATATGTGGATCAGTACTTTGAGAATGTACTGAGTATATGGGGGTGCATGGAATAAGTAAATAATATCATCACAGTTTATCAAATTATGCATGCTAAATGTAAATGACTCACATAGCTTGAGAAAATCTGAAATCTAAAAGTCAAATCATGAATAATAAACATGTAATCTAAATCTTGTGAGCCATTACACTTAGTTCTAAAATCTGAATTTTGTTCTTGTTCTCAAATCATATCTGAAAACTTATTCTGCCAAGGGATTCTTTCAAAACTTTAGGAAAAGTACTTTATCTGAGAAGCAGTGCATCTTTTACTAGCAGTGAGGTTCTCTTAACCGACATAAACCATATGAGCTACATGGAGTCCAACGTCTTGACCTCCAAAATAGGGAACCTCACGTTGGGGAGAGGTGTCATACTCTTGCCAGGAAGTATAACCTAATCCAGTTGATAAATCACAAGCTAAATCTATCATCCATATAAATGGGAATAATCTGAGTCTGTACCTACGTTGGCTACGTAGTTCTATGGAAGATAGGGCATGCTAATCCCATAGTTTCCGCTCGGTGCTAAATACTCATCCCTTTAAAATCTGTATGCTAAAAACCATTAGAAATCCACTACTTAAAACTAGCAAAACGATTTATATGAAAAACCATTTGTGCACTAACTTTAGTAAGTCTTTATACAAAATTGTTCTGAGTTTTTGTAAATTATAATAATCTATAGTATGGATCCAAAGCAAAACCAATGATCAAAAGATCAAAGATTTATTAAAAACTATAAACAATCTTGCTCATAAGATGCTTATAACACCAATTTTCTTGAAATCACAATAATCAATCTTGGATAATAGTC
>NW_025870243.1:0-5720 GCF_002878395.1 Capsicum annuum
TCATACTATCAACTCGTAACCACACTTGACGACTTGTAACCACTTATCATACTCAAGAAAGCAACAATTAGGGATGACACATTGGACACCCTACGATTGGGACATAACGACTTGTCATGAGTCTTTACAACTCGTAGCCTCAAGTCATAATTAAGACAGTGTCTTGGGCCAAACTTTATGGACACCTTATGACTTGATCCTTATGACTCATAAGAAGTCTTGACGACTAGTTGAGAACCACTCGTACTCAAAGTTGAATACTAAGCCACTAGTTCTGATTAAGTCTCGACCGAGTCTCTACGACCCGTCATGACTCCTTATGACTCATCAGGGGAGTCGTAGTCAAGATAGTAAGGATAAAATTTTAGAAATCTTTCAACGATAAAAAATCTAAGGCGTTACACACTCTCCCCCCCCCCAAGGATCATTTGTCCTCGAATGATAGACACGGTATTTATTAGCATGATTTGACTCCACATGCCACTACTCTTACCTTTAAAAAAGACAGGAAACAAAGATTGCCAAGAAAATCACTATTTCCTTTAACAAAGTTAGAAAATAATGATGTTAAGGAATACATATACCTCACGCATAATTATCCAAAATGGGGAACAAAAATGGACACTTGGACTTCATGTCCTCCTCGGCTTCCCAAGTAGCTTCCTCAACCTTTTGGTTTCTCCAAAGAACCTTTACTGAAGCCATGTCCTTAGTCAGCAACTAATGGACTTGACGATCTAAAATTTCAAGCGGGGCCTCCTCATAGACAAGGAATCAGAAATACCCACCTTCTCCAAAGGAACAACCGATGAAGGATCACCTACGCACTTTCTCAACATTGAAACATGAAACACCGAATGAATAGAGCTCAAACTAGAAGGCAACTCTAATTCATATGCAATATTACCAACCTTATTCAAAACCAAGTATGGACCGACATAACGGAGACTGAGCTTCCCCTTCTTACCAAACTGCATCACTCTCTTCATGGGGATACCTTCAAAAACATCCAATCACTAACACTGAACTCTAACTCCCTTCATCTCACATCCACGTAGGAATTTTTACTACTTTAGGCAGAGACTTTTTGTGACTTTGGGCAGACTTAATTCTATCTCAAATCACCTTCACCTTCTCTATGGGTTGGTGAACCAGATCAGGACCAAGAAAATTATTCTCACCAGCCTCAAACCACCCAATAGGAGATCTACACCTCCTACCATATAAGGCCTCAAATGGAGCCATACCAATGCTAGAGTGATAACTGTTGTAGGCAAATTCTATGAAAGGCAAGTGGTTGATCCAACTACCACCAAAATTAAAAACACAAGCCCAAAGCATATTTTCCAAGACCTGAATTGTCCTTTTCGCTTTCCCATCCGTCTGCGGGTGGAAAGCGTTACTAAGGGTCATCTTAGTCCCTAAGCCTCGCTGGAACAACCTCCAAAAGTGAGATAAAAACTAGGTACCCCAATTAAATATAATGGAGACTGGATTACCATGCAACTTCACGATCTCTTCAATGAACAACTTGGCATAATCCTTAGAAGAGAAATTAGTCCTTACTTAGCCATTCTATCTATGATGACCCAAACCGAATTAAATTATTGGCGAGACCGCAGAAGATCGGTAATAAAATCCATATCAATTACCTCCCATTTCCACACCGACAATTCAATCTCTTAAGTTAACCCATCAAGCCTCAAGTGCTCTACCTTCACTTGCTGGCACACCATGCACTTAGCCACAAAATTATCCATATCCCACTTCATATTATTCCACCAATAAATCTCCTTAAGATCATGATACACTTTCATCAAACAAGGATGAACAGTATAACATGATTAAAGAGCTTTGGCCAAAATTCTTCTTTGCAACCCATCAACATCGGTAACACATAATCTACCTTGGTACCTCAAGATACCATTACCACCAATTTTGAAAATCATCATCTTTTGCCTACCTATATTATTCTTGATTTGATTAGAATAGGATCCAATACTTGCTTCTCTTTCACTTCAGCATCAAAAGGTGACCTTTCTACCTCTTGAACAATTATACCACCATCCTTCAAATCCAAGAGATGTACTCCGAGATTAGCCAAACGGTGAATATCCTTCACCAAATTCTGCTTCTCCTTGTCTACATGAGATAAGCTTCCCATGGACAACCTGCTAAGAGCATCAACAACCACATTAGCTTTACCTGAATGATAGTGAAGACTCATGTCATAATCCTCGAGCAACTCAAGTTATCTCCTTTGCTTGAGATTCAATTCTTTCTAGGTGAACACATATTTAAGGCTCTTATGATCAGAATATATATCAATATGGACCCCATACAAATAATGTAGCTAGATCTTTAATGCAAACACCAGGTCCAATAATTCTAAATTGAGAGTCGGGTAATTCTTCTTTTGAACTTTAAACTATCTAGAAGCATAAGCAACCACCTTACCATGCTGCATCAACACACAGATCAATCCTACTCGGGATGCATCACAATAGACAATAAAACTATTCGTGCCTTCGGGGAGATTTAATTTTAGAGATGTAGTTAACTTATCCTTCAGTTTATCGAAACTGCCCTCCCAAGCATCAGACCATAAGAATTTCACCTTTTTCTGAGTCAACTTAGTCAATAGGGCAACAATAGAAGAGAAACTCTCCACAAACCTTATATAATAACTGGTTAAACCTAAGAATCTCCGAATGTCAGGTGGAGTCATGGATCTAGGCCACTTTTTAACCACCGAAACCTTCTATGGATCCACCATGATTCCTTTACTAGAAATATCATGACCCACATAAGTCACAGCATTCAACCAGAACTCACACTTAGAAATTTTTACATACAAATATTGATTCTTTAGGGTCTGCAACACAAGGCAGAGGTGATCAATATAATCTGCCTCTCTCTTTGAATATACCAAAATATCATCGATAAAGAAAATCATGAACAAATCCAAGAACTAATGAAAAACCTGATTCATAAGTCCATAAATATTGTCGAGGCATTAGTCAAACCAAAGGACATCACCAAAAACTCAAAATGACCATACCAGGTTTGAAAAGCAGTCTTAGGTATATCCACTTCCCTAATATTCAATTGATGG
This sequence comes from Capsicum annuum, assembly GCF_002878395.1. Classification (NCBI taxonomy): domain Eukaryota; kingdom Viridiplantae; phylum Streptophyta; class Magnoliopsida; order Solanales; family Solanaceae; genus Capsicum; species Capsicum annuum. Next base: position 3,116 of record NW_025870243.1, read on the forward strand.
TAACCCGACTAAAGATCAATATTAGAAAAGAACTTAGCACCCTGAAGTGGATCGAACAGATCATCAATCCTTCGAAGAGGATGTTTATTCTTCATGATTACTTTATTCGATTGGTGGTAATCAATACACATCCAAAGGGAAATATCCTTCTTACGTACGAAGAGAACAGGATCACTCCACGAAGACATACTAGGGCAGATAAAACCCTTGTCTAGAAGATCATTTAACTACACCTTGAGTTCCTTCAACTCAGTCAGAGCAATACTGTAATGAGGGACAAAAATAGGATGAGTTCCCAGAAGAAGATCAATCCCAAAATCAATTCCCTATTAGGAGAAACACTAAGAAGATCTTCAGGAAACACCTTGGGAAATTCACAGACCACAAGGACAGTCTGCAAGGAAAGACCTTCAGATCTAGAATCCTTAACATGTACTAAGTGATAGTGGCACACTTTAGAAACTAATTTTTGGGCTCTAAGATATGAGATGAACCTTTTTTAGGCACTAGGGAACTACCTTCCCACTCGATTTCCAGTTCATTAGGGAAATGAAAACTGACCCTAAGGGTTCGACGAGCCATAGATGCAGAGCACGAATGCAACCAATCCATCACTAAGATCATATCAAAGTCTAATATATCCAACTTTATCAATTCTACCAAGGTCTCCCTACCATGAACCGACATCACGCAACCCCTATACACTATTCTAGCCATAATGGAGTCACCCACAGAGGTGGACATAGAGAAGTGGTTCGAAATATATTCAGGATCAAAGACAAAATAGATAGTCACATAAGGGGTCATATAAGAGAGATTAAATCAAGGATCAAGTAGATAATACACATCATAAGAAAAGAGTTTGAGAGTACCAATAAAAACATTAAGGGATGGATTAAAATCTTAGCGAGTAGCAAGAGAGTGAAGACAGTTCTGACCAGTGCCAAAGCCAAAAGCAGTAGGATCCTTTGGTGCGGGAGCTAATAAAGTAGCAACAGGAATCTTATTTGCTTCAGAAGTAGCCTTAGAAGGACAATCCCTCTAACTATGACCAATCTGACCATATTTAAAGTATTTGGTCATCCCCTCTTCACAAACACCACGGTGCACCTGACCACAAAAACTACAAGGAGGATACAATGGAGTTGACTGAGCCCCACTAGCATATGGATGGGCTCCTGGTTCTCTAAACCGACTATCATACTAGGAACGACGATCACTCGATGGCTTTGGGTATAGAGTAGGAACCAGAATTGCCCCACTTTTTCTTAGACCACTTTCTACCATCTATACCACTTTACTGCTTACCTCCACCCTAATTTGAATAGCAAAACTTCTTACCTGTCTTTCACATATTTCTATTTGCTCTTTTTTTTTCACTTGTTGCATATATACTGTAAGTTTAGAGATATTCATATCCTTATTCAATAATACAGCCTTACTCTTCTAGATCAACTCAAAGAATAACCCATAGGTAAACTTCTTCATTCTATCCCTCATGCTTGATACCTATTTAGGAGCATAATGCAACAGCTGATGAAACTTCAAGGTATACTCCTTTACTGACATCCTGTCTTGTTTTAAGTTCACAAACTCCTCGGCCTTCACCTTCCTCAACTCCTAAGGAAAGAAGTGATCATAGAAAGCACTAGAGAAATCATACCACAAGGCAGACTCAGCATCGTTACCCCCTAAACTGTTCCCACTCATCATACCATTGGTATTCCACATCCTTCAGCTAATAAGCTACGAACTCTACCCCTTCCATATCAGACGCATGCATCATATGGAAGATTTTTTCCATCTCATCAATGAAATTTTGAGGATGTTCCTCAATTTTAGAAGTAGTGGAAACATGAGGACTCTACCTCATAAATTAGCGAACTCTAGTGGCCTCAGATGATAGAGTAACAGAAGTAACACGCATAGTCTAAGAGGCCACCAAGGGGTAAGTAAATGAATCGACTAGAAAAACTCAGCGTTAGACACACCAGCCTAGGGTTCCTGATGAGGGATAGGAGGAATTGGTAAAGTTCCATCAGGGCAATCAGAAGCAGTAGCCCTAGACCGAATCTGAACTCTTGGAGTTGGACGGGCTCCATCCATATTATCCTCAGATAGGATAGAAGGGCTCTCACAGTTACCAAATCTTCTTGGAGGCATGATCTAAAAGGAAAATAAACGAGGATTAAAGAGCTTTAAGACCTTAGACTCTATAGCTTGGAAATAGAACAATAAGAAAGAAAAACATTCCTAAATGTCTCATAGCCTCTCCCTTATAAGTATGGTATGCTACACACCCATAAATGAAACTCTACTTAACACGGCTTTGTTGGACACCTAATGACACTAAAACTAGGCTCTGATACCATCTCTATCATATCCCGAACAAGGGCATAGCCATGAAAGGCATCTCAAGTCCCACGTGGACCAGAGACCACCTCTTTGAACCTAACCAAACAATACAATATATCGGACGAATTTCAAATATGTAACAAGATAAATTCAAGGAAAATTCAAAACATATCTATCACCAATAATCGTCGACCAGCCAAACTACTGACCAACATCACTGAATATCCACAATAATCCAAATAAAGCCTTC
>NW_025870244.1:0-1146 GCF_002878395.1 Capsicum annuum
CTTTTTTCACTTTCTTTTATCCAATCAGTTTTCTTTCTTATTTTATTATTAACTCTTTTTGCTCTTACTTTCTGTTTACATGGTGTTGTAAACCACCAGTCTGTTTTGGTTATTATATGTGGGTATAATTTATCTAAGAATGACATTCCTAATAGTATATCTTTTGATGTTAGTTCATAATTATAAATTTCTTCTATTGTTAATATCCTATCTCATACTTGTATTTTTACATTCCTAGCTTTATAAGTAATTAAGCTTCCTTCATTATTAAATCCTTTAACTATTATTGGTGTTTTTAATGTATCCCATTTACTTTCTGGTAAGCAATTATATCTACATAAATTAGCTTTTGCTCCTGTATCTATCATAGGCGTATAATATCTATTGTAATATCCTTCTACTAATATCTTCATTAATACATATATCTTCATTTCATGTTAAGGTTCATCTTAAAAATAACTTTTCTTTGTTATATGTTAAGGTTAATTGTGTATGTTCTATAAGATCTGGGCACATGTCACTATCAGTCTTTATTTCTTCATTTTTTACTAGATATTTTGCTATATAATTTTCTTCTTGTCCTGTATTCAAAAGTATTAGATATTCTTTTTCATTTATTTTTCCTGTTATGTAATATTGGTTTAAATTACTTATTAAATTTGTTTCATAACTTGTTCTTTTTGATGAGCTTGATGATTCTGGATTTTCATCAGCTATTCTTTTTGTTGTACTTATTCTATCATTTACTATTTCTAAATTTTCTTCTATATCTATGTCTCTATAGCTATAATCATTATAATCTATTTTTTTTACAATTTGTTCGAATGGGCTTTCTATTCATATTTTGTTAATCTTATTTTTTCCTGTTATTTTATGTTTTGTTGTTAATAAATATAGATTTTTGCATCTTGCTGTAAATATTTTTCTTCCTGGGTTAATTCTATTCCTGATATTTTCCAATATAATACGAGTGATTTATCTATATTTTTATCTGTTACCGCTACTGAATAATTTGCACTTATTATAAATTTAAATTTTTGATATATTAGATTTCCTTTTACGGCAGTTATTATGCTTTTTTCTATAGGTTTTATGATTTTATCATCTGCTAAATATAATTTTATTGGTGTGTCTATTCCTTCTCTA
>NW_025870244.1:1246-4944 GCF_002878395.1 Capsicum annuum
GATGTACTTATTCTATCATTTATTATTTCTAAATCTTCTTCTATATCTATGTCTTTATAACTATAATCATTATTATCAATTGTTTTTACAAATTGTTCAAAAGGACTTTCTATTTGTATTTTATTAATTTTATTTTTTTCCCGTTATTTTATGTTTTGTTGTTAATAGATATAGATTTTTACATCTTGCTGTAAATATTTTACTTTCTGAGGTTAGTTCTATTCATAATATTTTCCAATATAATACTAATGAATTATCTATATTTTTATCTGTTATTGCTACTGAATAATTTACACTTATTATAAATTTGAATATTTGGTTTATTAAATTTCCTTTTATGACAGTTATTATACTTTTTTTATAGGTTTTATAATTCTATCATCTGCTAAATATAATTTTATTGGTGTGTCTATTCCTTCTCTAAAACATGCTTTTATCAATATCTCTGTTCCTCCAAGGTGTACATATTTTATTGGATCTTTACTTTTTATATCGTTTATTTCTTTATTAATTATTTTTTTTGTTACTAGTGGTATACTAACTCTACCTTTTACATATCTACAGTCTAATACATGTTCCTTTTGACTTACTACGTAGTATTCTTCCTTTTTTCTACTAAATATATTTTTTATTGTTGGTATTTTAAATATTTTTTCTACACTTAAATCTAATTCTTTTCCTTTTATTTCATCAAATATATTATTATCAAATATTATTTTTTAATTTGTTCTTCTTCATTTAAATATTTTTCCTCTGTTATTATTTTTATATCTTCTTCAATTATTTGGTTCATTTTTATATCTTCTTCAATGATTTGATTCATCTAATTCACTATCTATTTCATTATCTGTTTCATTCTCCGAAATTTTATATGTACTATCTTCACTTTCTAATTCGTAATCTATATAATCTATTTGCATATATTCTGCATTTTCTATCTTTATTTCTGATATTTGTTTCTTTTTTGGATTTTTAGGCATTTTACAATCTCTAGCTAAATGTCCTAGTTTTTCACAATTATAACAAGTACATTCTTTTATAGATTTCTTTTTCCTATATGGTCTTTTATGTTTATAATTTTTTACATAATATCTCTTTTTTGGTTTCTTATACTTATATTTTGATTTCTTGTATTTTTTATATTTCTTATATCTTTTTCTTTTCTTATAATATCTTTCTTCACATCCAAATTGAGGTGCTATTTTATCTTTGCAACATGCTAAATTTCTTATTAATGTTTTTTTCATTTTTATTTCTTCTCTATATTTTCCACATAGATTTCTATACCATTGTTGTAAAAATTTTATTCTTGCTCATAGGGTATCTACTATTTTTGCCTCATCCAAACTCTTTATTATTTTTGAACTAAATGTTTCTGGTAATTTATTAAAATATAATCTTCTTATTTCTTTACTTTCTTCTATATTATATGTTTCTTTATTATAATATTCTTTAAATGCGCACGTATACTCATCTATATAGCACATATTACATATTGCTAGTTTTAACATTAAATTTCTATTTATATCGTTTTCTTTATTTTGTTATGTTTCTTCTGTTGTCATATTGCTACATTCATCTCTTATAACTATTTCATATTTTTTTTAATATTTCTGATCAGATCTTAATACTTTTTTACTTGCTTCGGCTAGGTTTAAAAATCGTAATTTTACTATTCCTATGAATGTCTTTTCTATATATTCTGGTGTGTTTGTTGTATCTATTTTATTATCTAATAATTATTTTGACATATATCCTACCCATAGTTGTATTGTTTTATTTGTGTCTATTACACAGTCTAAATCTAAAAAATTATAATTAATTATTTATTTTGGTGTCCATTTATTATATTCATCCCTTGGATTATATCTTTTAAATTTACTTTTGTAATTATATGTTGGTTTTTTTTATTTCTGATGTACTAGGTATTATATTTCTATCTAGAGTATTTACTTTTGTATTTATTAGTTCTAGATTTTCTTTATTAATTAATTCTTGTTTTTCATTAATTTCTAGTTCTCCTATGTTTTCTAGAATTTCTATATATGTTTCACTATCTTCTGAGTCATAATTATCTGTTTCTTCGGCATCTATTGTATTTATTTCTAATTCACTGGTTTCTAGTTCTTTATTTTCTCCATCTATTTTTTTTAAAATTGATTTATCTCAATTAATAATTTTTGTTCTTTATATTTTTTCTTCTTTTTTTTGTCTTTTTTTATACAAATCTTTTAGCATTTGTAGTTTTTTTTTCAATTTCAGCAATCCTACTATTTTTAGTTTCTTCTATTTTTCGTATTTCTTCTGTGGTTTGTTGTTTTGTTTTATCTATTTTTTTTTCTGTCTATCTCTTCGTTTTCTCTTTCTATTCTTACCATGGCTGCCAACTTATCTTCTAATTTTAATTCTTCTTTTTTCTAACATTAAATATAAATGTTCACCTATTTTCTTGTATATTCTTCCTAAATTAGAGAATACTATTTTTATTTTTAATCCTTCGTGATTTTCATATATTTTTTCGTCTATTATAAATTCTTCTTTGTTCATTTTATTTAAATGTATATAGGTTATGTTGATATATATATTCTAGACTATCTATTGTTGATTCTAAATTTGATATTTCTTCCTTTTATGCATTTATTGAATTTTTACTAACTCCGACAATTATGTTATACTGTAATCTTTCTATCCTTATTTTTAATTCTTTATGTTTTTTAGATATTATTTCTTTTAATTCTTTATATTGTTGTGATTTTTGTACGTTATTCATCTAAACAATATTTATAAAATTTTGATAGATATCTAGATCTAATTTTATCATAATTAATAAATTAATCAAATAAGTCCAAATATATACTACTTCTGTAACTTTAAACAACAAAGGCTCTGATACCAATTGTAGGGGGTGCGGATAACTTGGGTAACTTTAATAGATCTATTATAGAACCTATAGAGAAAAGTATAATAACTGCCATTAACGGAAATTTAATATACCAAAAATTTAAGTTTATAATAAGTGCGAATTATTCATTAGCAATAACAGATAAAAATATAGATAAATCATTAGTATTATATTGAAAAATATCAGGAATAGAACTAACCCTAGGAAATAACATATTTACAACAAGATGCAAAAATTTATATGTATTAACGACAAAACATAAAATAACAGAAAAAAAATAAAATTAATAAAATACAAATAGAAAGTCCAACACAGATTATGAAGGATCATCTACGGTTTGTATTATAACTCTAAACTCCGAGAAAAATACTTTATCGGCGGCTAATGTTAGGGATAGCGGATTTTTTCTAATTAGGAAGGGGAAAATTATATACAAGTCATCAATACAACAACGGGGACCGTATCAATTGGGTTAGTGTAGGGATAATCCTAGTATTGCTCATGAGATGAAATTAAACGTCAAAAAAGATGATATTTTGATCGTTCCATTGTTCGAAGAGGAATTGATGACAAGTTGAAAGCAGAGGAGTTGGCTATAAAAATCGGAAACATTGCGTTGTATAACTCATTTGATAGATTTGCAGATACACCATATGCAGGTGCATCGAGACGTAAAGGAGGAAAAGTGGATGATATTACTGTTATTATTGCTTATATCCAGTAATTCAATTTTTTTGTAATAGAAAATTAGAACCAGGGTGTTAGTTGTCTTTTTCTGGTAGTTTGTGATAAATGA
>NW_025870245.1:0-5013 GCF_002878395.1 Capsicum annuum
AAAAAACTATTACCGAAAACCTTCTCCCCCTGACGTCCAGTTCGAGGAAAATCCTTAACTCTCCACATCTAATCATGATGGACGAGGCATCACTGAAGGGAATATTGATGGTCTGGCTGAGCATCAGATCTACAATAAGCTCCATGAAATAGCGGTAGCCATCACGGCCTACAAGATCAAAGGTTCCTCTGACAAAGGTGCCGCCACCATGGTTGTCTCGGGTTTCACCGGTATGATCAAACATTGGTGGGACAATTATGTCTCTGAAGAGGAGAAGAACCTCATTTACAACGCCACCGTTCTTGAACAAGTAGCTCGAACGGTAGATGGTCGAGAAACCGTGGTCCAAGAAGCACAGGAAGATGCCTGTGCAACTCTCCTCTATCACATCGCTAGACATTTTGTAGGAGAACCAAAACTCTTCCAGGATAGAAGTTTAGAGATCCTTAATAACCTCCGTTGTAAAAATCTTGCAGACTTTAGGTGGTATAAGGATACCTTCCTTGTTAAGGTCATGATTAGACCTGACTGCAATAATGACTTCTGGAAGGAACGATTCATCAGTGGTCTTCCCCCATTATTTGCAGACAAAGTCCGAACAAAACTTAAGGATAGATTTGAAGGTCAAATTCCTTACAACATACTCACTTACGGAGACTTAGTAAGTTTCATTACCACTACGGGGATAGAACTCTGTACAGACCTTAAGCTTAAACAACAACTTAAGCAAAATCACAAATACGGTCTGACAACTTTCTGCCAAGACTACGGCTTTACTGACCTCCATGAAAGCAAGAAGCATAAGAGAATGCTCCCAAAGTGTCACAAAAGGTCTTACCCAAGAAGGAAGACTTCATATAAAGAATCAAGTTCTTATAAGGAGTCAAATAAGCCTCACAGAAAAAGTAGGCGCAAATCCTTTACAAAGTCCAAAGATACTTGCTGGACTTGTGGCAAAACCGGCCACAGAGCGAAGGATTGCACATCTGGCAAAAAGAAAAAGATCAATCTACTTGATCTTCCAGATGAAACCAAAGATAAACTCTTCTCCATTATGGAAGAACCTTCTGAAGCATCTGACTCTTATTCGTCTTCCGAGGATGAATATAGCGATGAAGATTTCATCAACACCGCTTATGAGTCTGATAGTTCCCAATCAGGGCAAGATTGTGGGTGCAAGGGCACTTTCTGTATTTGCTCACGCAAAGCTATCAATGTCATTACTGACAAGCCAAAAGAAATCTTGTTTGATATCATCGAACACATCAACAACGAAGAGCTTAGAACTAAGTACCTCCAAGAGCTCAAACGTCTTGTGCTTTCTACCGATGAAAGCACTTCTAAACCAAAACCGATTGTTCAGCCTTTCTCTATGACCAGAGTTATGGCTAAATTTAATCCTCCTTCAGAACCTTCCATAGCAGAACTTAAGGGTGAAATCTCCATGTTGAAAGGAGAAATCAAAAACCTTAAGGTCCGACTAGATCAGGTCGAACTACATGTTCTAACCGAACAAGTACTACAATCAGCTTCACCAAAAGCTCTTGCAACTTCGTCTCCTCCTGTCAGCATTCCAACTGACCATCTCAACGAACCCACTTCTTTTCCCGGAGAAGAAATTTCTGCCCTTCCCTCTACCTCTACGAATGTAGCAGCCATCAAGTCCTATAGTGAACATATCGTAGTAAAAATCGTTATTAATAACGACTTTGTCCTAAACAAAGTAGCTCTTTTCGACACTGGCGCCGACAGTAATTGTATTGTCAAAGGCCTCATCCCTACTAGGTATCTTCAAAAAAGTACCTCACGGCTTTACTCGGCCACGGGAGAAAAAATGCGAATTGATTATCAACTTCGCAAAGCCCATGTCTGTAACAACGGCGTTTGTCTTATCAACGATTTTGTCATTACCGAAGATATCACCGAAGATATCATTCTAGGTATTCCTTTTATCAATCAGATACGACCTTACCAAAGTAGCTACGCTGGTATTCGTACAACTTTGTTGGATACTGAGCTATTTTTCCCTCTACTGCGCCCGCTCCCTTCGCATGAGCAGCAGCGCATCAAAGACGAAACTATCTTTAAGATTAATCGTCTTTCTTCTCATCTTCACTACTTGCAAGGTGATGTTCAGCTCAAGCGTATTGAGCAAACTTTAAAAACCCCGGAAATGCTTAGTAAAGTCTCCATTCTCCAAAAGAAGTTTGAAAACGAAATTTGCTCTGAATTGCCAAATGCTTTTTGGGAACGCAAAAGACACCTCGTAGAACTTCCCTATATCCCCGGCTTTGATGAACAAAACATCCCTACAAAAGCCAGACCAATCCAAATGAATCATGAAATGATGGAAATCTGTAAAACAGAAATCAATCATCTTCTTGAAAAGAGAATCATTAGACCCTCTAACTCCCCATGGAGTTGTTCAACATTCTATGTTAATAACTGTGCTGAAATGGAAAGAGGAACTCCCCGGCTCGTGATAAATTACAAGCCTTTAAATGCTGTCCTAAAATGGATCAGGCATCCTATTCCAAATAAAAGGGATCTTCTTAAAAGAACCTATAAAGCTAACCTTTACAGCAAATTTGATATGAAGTCAGGTTTCTGGCAAATTCAGATTGCTGAGAAGGATAAATATAACACAACATTCAATGTCCCCTTCGGACATTACGAATGGAATGTCTTACCTTTTGGGCTTAAAAATGCTCCATCCGAATTTCAAAACATCATGAATAACATTTTTAATGATTATTCTTATATGTCAATCGTTTACATTGATGATGTGCTCATCTTTTCTGAAAACATTGATTCTCACTTTAAACATCTTAATACTTTCTTTAAGATCGTTAAGCTAAATGGCTTGGTTATAAGTGCTAGGAAAATGAAGCTCTTTCAAACTTCTATTCGCTTTCTAGGTCATGATCTGCATCAAGGGAGTCAAAAACCCATCTGTAGAGCTATAGAGTTCTCTTCCAAATTTCCTGATGAAATCACTGAAAAAACTCAACTCCAGAGGTTTCTAGGAAGTCTCAATTATGTAGCAGACTTTATCCCCAATATTAGGCAGGTCTGTGAACCTCTCTACAAGCGTCTCAAGAAACAACCAGTTCCTTGGAGTTCTGACCAAACCAATGCCATCATAAAGATTAAAACTTTAGTCAAAAACCTCCCTTGTTTAGGTATTCCCAATCCTACTGCCTTCATGATTGTAGAAACCGATGCTTCCGACATAGGATACGGAGGAATCTTGAAGCAAAGGGTAGATGGTAATTCCATTGAACAATTAGTTCGATTTACCTCGGGAGTTTGGAATTCTGCCCAGAAAAATTACAGCACTGTCAAAAAAGAAATTTTGTCTATAGTGCTATGTATCACTAAATTTCAAGACGACCTTATTAATAAGGAATTTCTTCTTCGAGTTGATTGTAAATCAGCTAAAGAGATTTTGCAAAAAGACGTTAAAAATCTTGTTTCTAAACAAATATTCGCTAGATGGCAAGCTCTCCTATCTAGCTTTGACTTTCAAATTGAATTTATTAAAGGAGAACATAACTCCCTCCCCGATTTTCTAACAAGAGAATTTTTATAGGGCCATGAGACCAACAATTCAGGGCAATCGCCCCAAAATAGAGCAACAAGGAATGGCTAGACCATTCGATTCCCCAGCTTTGATGAATCCACTAAGGCCCACGGTTCCACAGAGGCCTACATCCAAGACAGAAGTCCAAAACAAATACTCTGCTTTGACAGAAGTTCAATTTCCTGGTCTTCCTCCACCAATCCCTACAAAATTGGTAGATTTGAAGACAAAATTACCTTTGAACAAAGGACCATCAGCAAGTTCATCCTCTGTCCAAACCAAACAGAGTTACGCCATGAAGGCCCCAGAGACCTTTGCACAAGCAGTCGATCCTACGGCAGCCAAAGCTACTCCATCCTCTCCAATTAAGGAAGAATTTAAATACATTACTACTCAAGTAATGCCTGTCATCGCCTTGGATAAAGCTTATGAAGGCTACCCCATCAACCAGTTAATAAAGCCGGTATACACCAACAGCAATTTTGTGGACACGGAAGATCCACTTAAAACCCGCAGATATTATGAAGCTATCCTAGTCGATACTGATTCTATTGAAGTAGAACATTCGATGGATGCTAACAATCCCGGGTACATCAGCTATTCGAAATTCACCATAAAAAGGGTACTGACCCCCTTTAATTGGTTTGTTGATCATCTGCACACCCTAGTAGCATTATCAATGCCACATCGTCCTCAAACCTTCAATTGGTATGACTATAGGTCGGCCTGGTTTAATTTTATATTTGTCCGTCCAGGACATACTTGGTTCGTAAAATACTGTCCTGCCATAATGGATGCCATTATACCTCGGTGGTTCTATGAATGGTGGCTTTGCTTTGGAGGAACCAAAGGAGTTCTTCCACAACAATTTCATAATCGACTCCCCGACTTTTTAGTCAAAGAGGGATGTTCCACATTACCTGAGCACATTCAAATGTGCAAGTTCTTTATTAAAAAACGAATATCGTATATTATATCCTGGAACTTCTCGAAAGAAGAACAGCACAGGATCAAATATTTGTCAAAAGAGATAAAAGTCAAGGGTTGGACTCCAAAGCCAACCGCTCCTCGAACACCAGACAAAGGCTTACCTACGGCATCAGCCTCCCATCAACCTTCTCCCTCCAAGAAGGCTCTCAAGGAAAAATTAAAGCAGGCGCTGGCCAAGTTAGATGGACCAGACCCCACCGATAACACTGAAGAGTTACTACAGCTCATTGCAGATGCTTCGTCTACAGGAAGCAGCGATGACAATGGCGATATGCTAAATCCAAAAGGGATTGCTATGGCCTACCTTGATCCCTATGATGAATAGGAAAATTGACCCTTCAAAGAGATAGAGGTTCAAAGAACCGGAATTATCTCTCCAAGGGGTAATCTACTATTCCTGATAGGAATCTGGTTGTCACAGCTGTCTAAAGGACAGAAGA
>NW_025870246.1:0-1408 GCF_002878395.1 Capsicum annuum
TAATCCCAACTTCACTAAATAACTCTGAGCCTCAACAACGACTGATTACAAAACTCTTGTAACCAACAAACAGGAATTATAAACTGTAATCCCTATAACTCAACAACTAGGAATTATAAACTCTAATTCCTTTGACTCAACAACTAGGAATTATAAACTCTAATTCCTAACTACACACACACCTCCCAAGGTATGCATTTCCAAAGTCTCTGAGTTTTCCCCAACTCGAAGACTAGCTCTTAATTCAGTTTATAACACACTGAAACTAATATTACATCAATAATTCAAACACAATGAATAACTCTAAAAATCAACACTAAAACTCTTAGCTGGATTCTATGCTTAGGACCAGGTTCTTCAATGTGTTTCTTCAGTGATTGAGTAGCACTTTGTGAAGTCAATCTGTCGATTGTGCTTTTCTTCTTTGTAAGTGCGTGAATTACTCTGAATAATGCATCTTCTATCTAAGCACAGCTCTCCAAAGAGTCATTCTTTATTTTAAACTCCTCCTTTAATCAAAACTCTCATTACATAGAGTTCTACTTCAAGTGAGACTCTTTCTTTAGTTTCAACTTTTGTCTCCTTAGTGTTGTAATAAAACTCCAACTCTTTTAAATTAGCACATGTTTATTTATCAGAATCTTTCTCCTCCCACACATAGGACTCTTCAAGATATACTCAGAAGTGAAACTCCTTCTTCACATAGGACTCCTTTTTCAACTCAAATTGCTTTCCTTTATCATTAAGTGTTTGAATGGTTTAAGAGTCAAATGGTTTCGAAAAGGATTTTTCAAAGGTGACTTGGCACACCGGATTATGCCAAGTGGCGACTCTGAATAAAAAATGCAAATAATCCTTTTTCGAAACAAATTTTCATTTCTTGTCACTTAAATAATAAAGCCCTTTCGAACTTTAAAATGAATTTTTTTGAGTACGTAAAAGAGGGTGTGACAGTCTTAATAAGCATCAAGACTTTTGTGAAAGCCCAAACCAGCTTTTTCACTGTGATATCTTTCACTCAACTTATGAACAATTCTTGAGAAATTTGTCCACCTGTTTGCTCTTTCAAGGTCAAGTTTTAGTTTAGAGACTTCTTGACTCAGTTTATTCACCATTTCTATTGCATTATTGCACTCTTCTTTGTACTTGACTAATTAAAGTTCAACTTTTTATTGTTCTTTACTCTTGGTGTTTTTTCCTTTTTTCAGAGAGTGTCAATTTTAGAATTTCAGACTTAAGATCATTATTTAAAGAATCAAGTTGCTCAACCTGTTTCTTGAGAGAGCAATTTTCCTGTTCAATATTGTTCTTGCAAGCTTCTAAATCAATATAATCAAATTTGATTCTTGCAAGACTGTTGAACAGCTCATCCCTATCAGAAGTTGATTCTTGAAAGTCATCAATTAGT